>NW_027010050.1:0-35978 GCF_036934945.1 Oncorhynchus masou masou
TTGGTAACTTTCAAAGACACAGCTCAGAGTGAGTGATTATACTTTTTTTTTTTGCATAACTGAAATTGATTATTGTCCAATCTGCAGACCATGACTAACGTCTGATAACCCAAACGGACGTCCTGAGTGGCACCTTTCGAAACCTCCACTTCTCCTTATATGGTTCGTTTCGAAAAGTCCACTTTTCCTGAAAGATGCACTGAGAGGTGACAGCAGTGAGACACTGAGGGGTGACTGCTCTGAGAGATGACATCGCAGCTCTCCTCTCGTTTTGTACAGTCTCTGGCCAAGTATGGATAGCTACAGCCGAAGTATGGTTGACCGGAGTATGTGCAAGTGTCTGTGACGAAAGAAGTGGGTGTATGGAAAGAGAATCCGCTAATTGGGAAGATTTGTTGCAACTCAAGACCGTTTTCGGTGGCTGATTGGGCTGCACGATAAGTGATAAGTCGGTGACAAGTGCACCGGTGTTGTTTCGATGTGCTTCCTACTCCACAGCTGCAAATGTTTTCCCTCCCATGACTTTATTTCAAGTAGGATAGCAGCCTACACAAGAAATAACTCATTTTGATAACCATATAGATGTTACCTTGATACAAACATACATCCATCCATCCATACAGTTGAAGTCGGAAGTTTAGGTTGAAGTCATTAT
Organism: Oncorhynchus masou masou; assembly: GCF_036934945.1. Classification (NCBI taxonomy): domain Eukaryota; kingdom Metazoa; phylum Chordata; class Actinopteri; order Salmoniformes; family Salmonidae; genus Oncorhynchus; species Oncorhynchus masou. The sequence continues at coordinate 656 of NW_027010050.1, forward strand.
AACTCGTTTTTCAACAACTCCACAAATTTCTTGTTAACAAACTATAGTTTCGGCAAGTCAGTTAGGACATCTACTTTGTGCATGACACAAGTAATGTTTCCACTAGTAATGTTTCTCACACCGGAGACCCGAGTTCCATAACCGGGTCTTGACAGAAACAGAGCCCTTCTGTCAAGACCCGGTTACGAACGTGGGACTCAGGTGTGAGAAAGTCACTTAGCAAACTGAGCCACTAATAGTCAGTGGAACCCAGAAGATGAGGCAGACACAGCAGTCCTTGAGATGGTGTTTTAATAAAGTAAAAAGGAAAGTTCAGGCAAAAATATAAATCCAAGAGAAAAGGTAAATCCACAAGGTGGTAGGTACAGCAGGAAAAAGCCTCAAAAGATAATCAAAAATAAATAAACGAGAACAAAAACAGAGTACCACAAGAGAGTCCAACTGGAGCAACACATGTTCACAGCATCGCTGGGGCTGGGTGCTAACATTCAAACACAGAGGAAAACTAAGAACTGAGGAAAACTAAGGGTTGAAATACATTCAAGGGAAACCTAAAGGGTCAAAAAGCACAATGGGGGCATCTAGTGGCCAAAACCGGAACAACCCTGGCCAAATCCTGACACACCATTAAATATATCTACACTGTATTTCTGATTTGATGTTATTTTAATGGACAACAAATGTGCTTTTCTTCCAAAAACCAAGGACATTTCTATGTGACCCCAAACTTTTGAACAGTAGTGTGTGTGTATGTATATATATAAACAACTTATCTGTGGTAGGCTATGTGATTAACGTGGAAGGCTACATGAATAAATATATGCTTCCGTCTGTAATATTTGATTTAGATTTATAAGGACGGTTCAAGTTTACAGTTGAAGCTGCTTCACTCAACTCTGCCTCACGCCCCACCACTACAGAGTTCAGTTAGCTTCTTAGCTAGCAGTAAAAGGCATTGTTGTTATTAGCCTATTTAGCGCTAACCAGCTAATCTGCCATGATGGATATGAAATTACACCACCAAGGCCAGCAGCGATGATGCTGCCGAGCTCCAGCTCGCTCCGTGTGCAGTCTACCCCCCCTTCCATTAAGTGTCGCCAGGATATTATGGCTCCACAGCCCCCCTCCACGCTATACCACAAACATTTGTTTAATTTCCACTTCCATTAAGTGCTTTTGAAATGAAATCTGTATCCCATCCTCCACTGTAACAGCATAATGAACAGCGCCCGACACAGTAAAGCAAGGCCTATTTGGTAATGAATATAGGCTACAAGATAGATGGGGTAATTCACCTATTACAAACAGCCTATATGAATGCCACTGAATAAAACACATTTTTCTTTCCACAGTGCAGTGCATTACAATGCTCCTTGCTTGATTGTGTGCCTATCAAATCCTTTGGTTCTATCGATAGCATGCTCCCAGTTAGAATAGCTGCCTTGAGTGTTAGCTTTGGATCCAATACAGAACATGGGAAACCAAAATGCAGCATCTGCAGTAACAGAGTATTCCCGGCCACTCTCTTCATATGAACCAGTTGCTATTAAATTAAAGTTTTTGGACAGAAAACTTGCGGCTAGAGTAGGATTCTAGGCTAACCTGGACTAGCTCTTAAAGGGTCTGACACCTTGGTCTACTTCTCTGCTATTCAAATCTGAAGAACAGTAATCTCTACCACCAATCAATAGGAAACAGAACAAAAAATGTCATTGTTGTCAGCAGCACAGTTACAGTCACCAATGCTCTAGATAACACGAAAAAGTTACAGTCACCAATTTACTAGGGTGAGTAAAAATGGTCAGAGTCAGGTGTTCTCTTCATTTGTGTTCGAAGAAGCTCGCAAGCTGGCCAACTTTAGCCAGTTAGCTTGGGTGCGGTTGTGAGATCGGATCGCTCTGATCAACCCAACTCGTCCAGTATGTGCTCTGGAATTATCCTAAAGCGAAATGTCAAAAAAACAAACAGACAATCTGACAAAGCTCTGAATTTACAAACACACCCAAGTTTAGATAACTCTTCACAGTTAAACTGCACCAACTTTTCAGAACCTTCAAATTATAACAGTGGGGAGCATTATTCTAAGCATTAAATAATGAGAAACAACGTGACTTTTGACCTAAATCAGCTACCTGACCACTTTTCTCAACAAGGTGTTGTAGATAAAAAGGCAAATGGTTAATTAACACCTTGGTCTAATTCTCTGATATTCAAATCTAAAATCAGAACACTACTTCAACAATGCCTCCTTGTCTTCTGTACTTTGTTATTACAGTTTGCATTTACCGTGGTAATCTAGTAGGAGAGTGTATACAAGTTTAGTAGTCTGAGTGTAGTTATTTGTGATAAAATAGTGTGTACTAACTGCCCAACAATCTAAAGTAATCAGGTCGATAGTGTTGTCTATCAAATAAATCAATTATTTTATTAAATGTAACTTGGATTAAATGTAACTAATTGGCGTAAGTAAAACATTTTAAACTTATTCCACTAAAACAAAATATTTGTAAAGAATACCACCAATATTTTTCATGGAAGTGAACATCTAGTTTTAAACTCTATGTCGCGCTGCCTGGGTAGCATACGTAGTATTACAGATACGCCCATCCGTGAAGTCGAAGGAAGTTAGCTTACTAGACAATCTAGCATTGCATTTTAGTTTAGCTGTCTAGCCAGCTCATTTAGCTACAAACAAATAAAAAAATCCACATAAATAGTTATTATCGACGATGGACAAGCTTCGTAGTATGATGGGGGCGAGAAGACAACGAGGAAACGGGTCTCACGGCGCAGGTAACACAGCAAGAACGTCGTACTTTATCAGTCAGTGCTATGATGAAACCTAAGATGTCCCTACCTTAAACTTAACCCCATGACCTCACTTAAACCCTAACTCCTGTGTACATTGCAACTTTAATTTGGGATAGGGACGTCCCAAGGATCCCAGATAGCTTGCCAACGCAAAACCTTGGCTTGACACATGACGAATCGAGTGGTTATATATATATATTTTTGTTTTGTTTGTTTTTTGTTTTAAGTGACTGTGCATTTCCGTTCATCACATCAAAACCATAATTTAAATGTTGTTCGTCACGAGTATTTCAGCTACCACTTTGCACCTTATTGTCATTGATACACCTCACATATGTGTCGACTTGTGCTGAGATAGTTTGGTAGCTAGACCAGTGTGTCGTGAACAACATTTGACTCGGCGGTTGTTGTCGTCAAAATATAAGTCCTCAATTGAAATGAATGAAAACGGATACCGTTTGTGAAACATGCCACAGTTGGACTGAAAATGCTAAATACGGTTGGAATGTTTAAATCAATTCAACAAATGACCGTTACTTCATTTGGCGGAAAAAAATGTGTGAAAGTCAGTTGAAATTAGACTGGGGATGTATTTGAATTGACAATTGCATTGGAGGCATACTTATATGAACCCCCTATCCATAATACAGGTTAAATAAAATAAATCTGCACTGGACTGCTTAACCTGTGGATTGTGCACTGATGAAATGGGTTTTCAGGCTTCTCCATGACACCCACAGAACACAACTATTAGCCTCTTAGCTCTTATTGCAGGACTTTGACTGTGGCAAATCACCTCACTATTCAGTGCAATATGAAGGTCTTGCAATAAGAGCTTAGACGCTAATATTTGTGTAAACTCTGCATCGTCGTGTTCTGTTGTTGTAGGCTGAAAACCCATTTCATAGGTTAGGCAGTGCAGGGCATACGCTGCCTTCAGAAAGTATACATACCCCTTAACTTATTCCACATTTTGTTGTTGGAGCCTGAATTCAAAATGTATTAAATAAAAACAATTCTCACCCATATAAACACAATACTCTATCATGACAGAGTGAAAACATGTCTTTAAAACGTTTTTGGGGTCAAACTAACTAATAATTGTATTTTGTTAAATCTATATAACATTCAAACCTTGTTTAGCGTTATCTATTCCAATTGTGGTATGATTCCACTATTTCTATCCGTTTGAAACTGACGCAATGAAGGACTTTTATTTTGAAGGCGAACCACCAATTCTACTGTTGTTGCTGACGCTGTTCACGACACACACATGCTAGCGCTAGTACATTGATCATATATGTAATTGTATGGCTGTGATAGCTAACACTATCTTATCATTTAATCCTTTGTATTTGTATGCATCACTGCTCTTTGCATGCCTTCATAAGGACACCATGGTTTTGTCCCACAAGAAGTCCGCCTTTATCTAATGAATTCACGTGTGTTAATTTCCCTGACTAGCAATGTACACTTCCAAAACAACGCATTGGTTCAAAACAGTTCAGTGCTGCTCAGCTGATTCACAGTACAACCATGGCTTTTTTTCCTGTCTTGTGACATCAGAAGCAAAGATTGATTAGTGCTGCTGTCATGAAGTTCTAAAGATATGTTATATTAGTAGTCTTGTTTTTGTGTGTTCAAATAGGTCAAACGTTTATATTTTCTCTCTCCTTTGCCATTGGTCAGCATGGTAGAAGCATCAGTAGGGAAGAGAGACCTCGGGTCCCTGGGTCTGTGCTTGTGTTGGGTCGTTGCCCGTCTGTCTTGTGACATCCTACCATTGTTCTCTCCTCAGGTCCTGGATGCCGCGACCCTCAGCTACAGCACCCGGCTGAAGTGGTTCGTCATATGCTTCGTTTCAGGGATCTTGTGTCCATACTGGTGAGATTTCGCCCTATTTCTGCATTATAGTGAGTCTGAAATGACTCCCTTTTGACCCCGGCTGTACTCTACATGTGGGATAGAACCAGGTCTCCCTGTCCATACAATCTAAAAGGTAAAAGTGATCTGAGATCAATGCTACTCTGAGACAGGCAACGGCCTCTAGGCTATTAAGAAACTATCTCAGCATGATGCCTTGTACTTCCTGTTTGGTCCTAGCCCTTGAAACAGACTGGCAGTCTTCATGAGCCTGTTTTGATAGGTCACTAAAGTTGGACTCTACATCTATCCCGCTGTTTTGGCTCTATACTTGGGAGTCCCCATACACTCTATACGAGTGCTGCTAATCTAGGAACATGTCCCACACTGTTCATGTACTTTAGTAGGTGACACTGATCCTAGATCAGCACTACTTTGAGAGACTATGAATACGGATACTTTAAGTCATGTAGTGTACAGGAAGGACTTACCTCTCTCTGTTTTCATATGCGTTTGCACATTCTGCCTTCCCATCCAATGCCCTCAGCTGTTTCCATCCACACTTTCTCATAAGAGTCATGTCCTCATCTACAGTGTACAGAATATTCCCTTCTGAGTCTCTGTCCACAGCATGATACCAGTGATGGCTGTACACTACAATAGAACGGTGATGGCAGTGCACTACAATAGACTGGTGATGGCTGTACACTACAATAGAACGGTGATGGCTGTACACTACAATAGACTGGTGATGGCTGTACACTACAATAGACTGGTGATGGCAGTGCACTACAATAGACTGGTGATGGCTGTACACTACAATAGAACGGTGATGGCAGTGCACTACAATAGACTGGTGATGGCTGTACACTACAATAGACTGGTGATGGCTGTACACTACAATAGACTGGTGATGGCTGTACACACAATATAACGGTGATGGCTGTACAACAATAGACTGGTGATGGCTGTACACTACAATAGACTGGTGATGGCTGTACACTACAATAGACTGGTGATGGCTGTACACTACAATAGAACGGTGATGGCTATACACTACAATAGACTGGTGATGGCTGTACACTACAATAGAACTGGTGATGGCTGTACACTACAATAGACTGGTGATGGCTGTACACTACAATAGACTGGTGATGGCTGTACACTACAATAGACTGGTGATGGCTGTACACTACAATAGAACGGTGATGGCTGTACACTACAATAGACTGGTGATGGCTGTACACTACAATAGACGGTGATGGCTGTACACTACAATAGACTGGTGATGGCTGTACACTACAATAGACGGTGATGGCTGTACACTACAATAGACTGGTGATGGCTGTACACTACAATAGACTGGTGATGGCTGTACACTACAATAGACTGGTGATGGCTGTACACTACAATAGACTGGTGATGGCTGTACACTACAATAGACTGGTGATGGCTGTACACTACAATAGACTGGTGATGGCTGTACACTACAATAGACTGGTGATGGCTGTACACTACAATAGACTGGTGATGGCTGTACACTACAATAGAACACAATAGGATACCAGGTACAGAACAGTTGTCCCCTCTGTTAGTGTGGTTATGGGCTGGCCTGCCTACAGAACAGTTGTTCACTAGTGTGGTTATGGGCTGGCCTGCCTACAGAACAGTTGACTTAGGTGATGGGCTGGCCTGCCTACAATAGACTGTTAGTGTGGTTATGGGCTGGCTACACTACAGAACAGTTGTCCTCTCTGTTAGTGTGGTTATGGCTGTACAGAACAGTACAATCTGTTAGTGTGGTGATGGGCTGGCCTGCCTACAGAACAGTTGTCCCTCTGTTAGTGTGGTTATGGGCTGGCCTGCCTACAGTACAGTTGTCCCCTCTGTTAGTGTGGTTATGGCTGGCCTGCCTACAGATAGTTGTCCCCTCTGTTAGTGGTTATGGGATGGCCTGCCTACAGAACAGTTGTCTCCTCTGTTAGTGTGGTCATGGGCTGGCCTGCCTACAGAACAGTTGTCCCCTCTGTTAGTGTGGTTATGGGCTGGCCTGCCTACAGAACAGTTGTCCCCTCTGTTAGTGTGGTTATGGGCTGGCCTACAGAACAGTTGTCCCCTCTGTTAGTGTGGTTATGGGCTGGCCTGCCTACAGAACAGTTGTCCCCTGTGTTAGTGTGGTTAAGGGCTGGCCTGCCTACAGTTGTCCCCTCTGTTAGTGTGGTTATGGGCTGGCCTGCCTACAGAACAGTTGTCCCCTCTGTTAGTGTGGTTATGGGCTGGCCTGCCTACAGAACAGTTGTCCCCTCTGTTAGTGTGGTTATGGGCTGGCCTGCCTACAGAACAGTTGTCTCCTCTGTTAGTGTGGTCATGGGCTGGCCTGCCTACAGAACAGTTGTCCCCTCTGTTAGTGTGGTTATGGGCTGGCCTGCCTACAGAACAGTTGTCCCCTGTTAGTGTGGTTATGGGCTGGCCTACAGAACAGTTGTCCCCTCTGTTAGTGTGGTTATGGGCTGGCCTGCCTACAGAACAGTTGTCCCTGTGTTAGTGTGGTTAAGGGCTGGCCTGCCTACAGTTGTCCCCTCTGTTAGTGTGGTTATGGGCTGGCCTGCCTACAGAACAGTTGTCCCCTCTGTTAGTGTGGTTATGGGCTGGCCTGCCTACAGAACAGTTGTCCCCTCTGTTAGTGTGGTTATGGGCTGGCCTGCCTACAGTTGTCTCCTCTGTTAGTGTGGTTATGGGCTGGCCTGCCTACAGAACAGTTGTCTCCTCTGTTAGTGTGGTTATGGGCTGGCCTGCCTACAGAACAGTTGTCCCCTCTGTTAGTGTGGTTATGGGCTGGCCTGCCTACAGAACAGTTGTCCCCTCTGTTAGTGTGGTTATGGGCTGGCCTGCCTACAGAACAGTTGTCCCCTCTGTTAGTGTGGTTATGGGCTGGCCTGCCTACAGTTGTCCCCTCTGTTAGTGTGGTTATGGGCTGGCCTGCCTACAGAACAGTTGTCCTCTCTGTTAGTGTGGTTATGGGCTGGCCTGCCTACAGAACAGTTGTCCTCTCTGTTAGTGTGGTTATGGGCTGGCCTGCCTACAGTTGTCCCCTCTGTTAGTGTGGTTATGGGCTGGCCTGTCTACAGAACAGTTGTCTCCTCTGTTAGTGTGGTTATGGGCTGGCCTACAGAACAGTTGTCCCCTCTGTTAGTGTGGTTATGGGCCTGCCTACAGAACAGTTGTCTCCTCTGTTAGTGTGGTTATGGGCTGGCCTACAGAACAGTTGTCCCCTCTGTTAGTGTGGTTATGGGCTGGCCTGCCTACAGAACAGTTGTCCCCTCTGTTAGTGTGGTTATGGGCCTGCCTACAGAACAGTTGTCCCCTCTGTTAGTGTGGTTATGGGCTGGCCTACAGAACAGTTGTCTCCTCTGTTAGTGTGGTTATGGGCTGGCCTGCCTACAGAACAGTTGTCCCCTCTGTTAGTGTGGTTATGGGCCTGCCTACAGAACAGTTGTCCCCTCTGTTAGTGTGGTTATGGGCTGGCCTACAGAACAGTTGTCCCCTCTGTTAGTGTGGTTATGGGCTGGCCTGCCTACAGAACAGTTGTCTCCTCTGTTAGTGTGGTTATGGGCTGGCCTGCCTACAGAACAGTTGTCTCCTCTGTTAGTGTGGTTATGGGCTGGCCTGCCTACAGAACAGTTGTCCCCTCTGTTAGTGTGGTTATGGGCTGGCCTGCCTACAGAACAGTTGTCTCCTCTGTTAGTGTGGTTATGGGCTGGCCTACAGAACAGTTGTCCCCTCTGTTAGTGTGGTTATGGGCTGGCCTGCCTACAGTTGTCCCCTCTGTTAGTGTGGTTATGGGCTGGCCTGTCTACAGAACAGTTGTCTCCTCTGTTAGTGTGGTTATGGGCTGGCCTGCCTACAGTTGTCCCCTCTGTTAGTGTGGTTATGGGCTGGCCTGCCTACAGTTGTCTCCTCTGTTAGTGTGGTTATGGGCTGGCCTGCCTACAGTTGTCTCCTCTGTTAGTGTGGTTATGGGCTGGCCTGCCTACAGAACAGTTGTCCTCTCTGTTAGTGTGGTTATGGGCTGGCCTGCCTACAGAACAGTTGTCCCCTCTGTTAGTGTGGTTATGGGCTGGCCTGCCTACAGAACAGTTGTCCCCTCTGTTAGTGTGGTTATGGGCCTGCCTACAGAACAGTTGTCTCCTCTGTTAGTGTGGTTATGGGCTGGCCTGCCTACAGAACAGTTGTCCCCTCTGTTAGTGTGGTTATGGGCTGGCCTGCCTACAGAACAGTTGTCCCCTCTGTTAGTGTGGTTATGAGCTGGCCTGCCTACAGAACAGTTGTCCCCTCTGTTAGTGTGGTTATGGGCTGGCCTGCCTACAGTTGTCCCCTCTGTTAGTGTGGTTATGGGCTGGCCTGCCTACAGAACAGTTGTCTCCTCTGTTAGTGTGGTTATGGGCTGGCCTACAGAACAGTTGTCCCCTCTGTTAGTGTGGTTATGGGCTGGCCTGCCTACAGAACAGTTGTCTCCTCTGTTAGTGTGGTTATGGGCTGGCCTGCCTACAGAACAGTTGTCTCCTCTGTTAGTGTGGTTATGGGCTGGCCTGCCTACAGAACAGTTGTCCCCTCTGTTAGTGTGGTTATGGGCTGGCCTGCCTACAGAACAGTTGTCTCCTCTGTTAGTGTGGTTATGGGCTGGCCTACAGAACAGTTGTCCCCTCTGTTAGTGTGGTTATGGGCTGGCCTGCCTACAGTTGTCCCCTCTGTTAGTGTGGTTATGGGCTGGCCTGTCTACAGAACAGTTGTCTCCTCTGTTAGTGTGGTTATGGGCTGGCCTGCCTACAGTTGTCCCCTCTGTTAGTGTGGTTATGGGCTGGCCTGCCTACAGTTGTCTCCTCTGTTAGTGTGGTTATGGGCTGGCCTGCCTACAGAACAGTTGTCCTCTCTGTTAGTGTGGTTATGGGCTGGCCTGCCTACAGAACAGTTGTCTCCTCTGTTAGTGTGGTTATGGGCTGGCCTGCCTACAGTTGTCCCCTCTGTTAGTGTGGTTATGGGCTGCCTGCCTACAGTTGTCCCCTCTGTTAGTGTGGTTATGGGCTGGCCTGTCTACAGAACAGTTGTCCCCTCTGTTAGTGTGGTTATGGGCTGGCCTGCCTACAGAACAGTTGTCCCCTCTGTTAGTGTGGTTATGGGCTGGCCTGCCTACAGAACAGTTGTCCCCTCTGTTAGTGTGGTTATGGGCCTGCCTACAGAACAGTTGTCTCCTCTGTTAGTGTGGTTATGGGCTGGCCTGCCTACAGAACAGTTGTCCCCTCTGTTAGTGTGGTTATGGGCTGGCCTGCCTACAGAACAGTTGTCCTCTCTGTTAGTGTGGTTATGGGCTGGCCTGCCTACAGAACAGTTGTCCCCTCTGTTAGTGTGGTTATGAGCTGGCCTGCCTACAGAACAGTTGTCCCCTCTGTTAGTGTGGTTATGGGCTGGCCTGTCTACAGAACAGTTGTCCCCTCTGTTAGTGTGGTTATGGGCTGGCCTACAGAACAGTTGTCCCCTCTGTTAGTGTGGTTTTGGGCTGGCCTGCCTACAGAACAGTTGTCTCCTCTGTTAGTGTGGTTATGGGCTGGCCTGCATACAGAACAGTTGTCCCCTCTGTTAGTGTGGTTATGGGCTGGCCTGCCTACAGAACAGTTGTCTCCTCTGTTAGTGTGGTTATGGGCTGGCCTGCCTACAGAACAGTTGTCTCCTCTGTTAGTGTGGTTATGGGCTGGCCTGCCTACAGAACAGTTGTCCCCTCTGTTAGTGTGGTTATGGGCTGGCCTGCCTACAGAACAGTTGTCCCTCTGTTAGTGTGGTTATGGGCCTGCCTACAGAACAGTTGTCCCCTCTGTTAGTGTGGTTATGGGCTGGCCTACAGAACAGTTGTCCCCTCTGTTAGTGTGGTTATGGGCTGGCCTGCCTACAGAACAGTTGTCCCCTCTGTTAGTGTGGTTATGGGCTGGCCTGCCTACAGTTGTCCCCTCTGTTAGTGTGGTTATGGGCTGGCCTACAGAACAGTTGTCCCCTCTGTTAGTGTGGTTATGGGCTGGCCTGCCTACAGAACAGTTGTCCCCTCTGTTAGTGTGGTTATGGGCTGGCCTGCCTAGAGAACAGTTGTCTCCTCTGTTAGTGTGGTTATGGGCTGGCCTGCCTACAGAACAGTTGTCCCCTCTGTTAGTGTGGTTATGGGCCTGCCTACAGAACAGTTGTCTCCTCTGTTAGTGTGGTTATGGGCTGGCCTGCCTACAGAACAGTTGTCCCCTCTGTTAGTGTGGTTATGGGCTGGCCTGCCTACAGTTGTCCCCTCTGTTAGTGTGGTTATGGGCTGGCCTACAGAACAGTTGTCTCCTCTGTTAGTGTGGTTATGGGCTGGCCTGCCTACAGAACAGTTGTCTCCTCTGTTAGTGTGGTTATGGGCTGGCCTGCCTACAGAACAGTTGTCCCTCTGTTAGTGTGGTTATGGGCTGGCCTGCCTACAGAACAGTTGTCCCTCTGTTAGTGTGGTTATGGGCTGGCCTGCCTACAGTTGTCCCCTCTGTTAGTGTGGTTATGGGCCTGCCTACAGTTGTCTCCTCTGTTAGTGTGGTTATGGGCTGGCCTGCCTACAGAACAGTTGTCCCCTCTGTTAGTGTGGTTATGGGCTGGCCTGCCTACAGTTGTCCCCTCTGTTATGTGGTTATGGGCCTGCCTACAGTTGTCTCCTCTGTTAGTGTGGTTATGGGCTGGCCTGCCTACAGAACAGTTGTCCCCTCTGTTAGTGTGGTTATGGGCTGGCCTGCCTACAGTTGTCCCCTCTGTTAGTGTGGTTATGGGCTGGCCTACAGAACAGTTGTCTCCTCTGTTAGTGTGGTTATGGGCTGGCCTGCCTACAGAACAGTTGTCTCCTCTGTTAGTGTGGTTATGGGCTGGCCTGCCTACAGAACAGTTGTCCCTCTGTTAGTGTGGTTATGGGCTGGCCTGCCTACAGAACAGTTGTCCCTCTGTTAGTGTGGTTATGGGCTGGCCTGCCTACAGTTGTCCCCTCTGTTAGTGTGGTTATGGGCCTGCCTACAGTTGTCTCCTCTCTGTTAGTGTGGTTATGGGCTGGCCTGCCTACAGAACAGTTGTCCCCTCTGTTAGTGTGGTTATGGGCTGGCCTGCCTACAGTTGTCCCCTCTGTTAGTGTGGTTATGGGCCTGCCTACAGTTGTCCCCTCTGTTAGTGTGGTTATGGGCTGGCCTGCCTACAGAACAGTTGTCCCCTCTGTTAGTGTGGTTATGGGCTGGCCTGCCTACAGAACAGTTGTCTCCTCTGTTAGTGTGGTTATGGGCTGGCCTGCCTACAGAACAGTTGTCTCCTCTGTTAGTGTGGTTATGGGCTGGCCTACAGAACAGTTGTCCCCTCTGTTAGTGTGGTTATGGGCTGGCCTGCCTACAGAACAGTTGTCCCCTCTGTTAGTGTGGTTATGGGCTGGCCTGCCTACAGAACAGTTGTCTCCTCTGTTAGTGTGGTTATGGGCTGGCCTACAGAACAGTTGTCCCCTCTGTTAGTGTGGTTATGGGCTGGCCTGCCTACAGAACAGTTGTCCCCTCTGTTAGTGTGGTTATGGGCTGGCCTGCCTACAGAACAGTTGTCTCCTCTGTTAGTGTGGTTATGGGCTGGCCTACAGAACAGTTGTCCCCTCTGTTAGTGTGGTTATGGGCTGGCCTGCCTACAGAACAGTTGTCCCCTCTGTTAGTGTGGTTATGGGCTGGCCTGCCTACAGAACAGTTGTCTCCTCTGTTAGTGTGGTTATGGGCTGGCCTGCCTACAGAACAGTTGTCTCCTCTGTTAGTGTGGTTATGGGCTGGCCTGCCTACAGAACAGTTGTCTCCTCTGTTAGTGTGGTTATGGGCTGGCCTGCCTACAGAACAGTTGTCCCTCTGTTAGTGTGGTTATGGGCTGGCCTGCCTACAGAACAGTTGTCCCCTCTGTTAGTGTGGTTATGGGCTGGCCTGCCTACAGAACAGTTGTCCCCTCTGTTAGTGTGGTTATGGGCTGGCCTGCCTACAGAACAGTTGTCTCCTCTGTTAGTGTGGTTATGGGCTGGCCTGCCTACAGAACAGTTGTCTCCTCTGTTAGTGTGGTTATGGGCTGGCCTGCCTACAGAACAGTTGTCTCCTCTGTTAGTGTGGTTATGGGCTGGCCTGCCTACAGAACAGTTGTCTCCTCTGTTAGTGTGGTTATGGGCTGGCCTGCCTACAGTTGTCCCCTCTGTTAGTGTGGTTATGGGCTGGCCTGCCTACAGAACAGTTGTCCCTCTGTTAGTGTGGTTATGGGCTGGCCTGCCTGAACAGTTGTCCCCTCTGTTGGTGTGGTTATGGGCTGGCCTGCCTACAGAACAGTTGTCCCCTCTGTTAGTGTGGTTATGGGCTGGCCTGCCTACAGAACAGTTGTCCCCTCTGTTAGTGTGGTTATGGGCTGGCCTGCCTACAGAACAGTTGTCTCCTCTGTTAGTGTGGTTATGGGCTGGCCTACAGAACAGTTGTCCCCTCTGTTAGTGTGGTTATGGGCTGGCCTACAGAACAGTTGTCTCCTCTGTTAGTGTGGTTATGGGCTGGCCTGCCTACAGAACAGTTATACTGATAACAGCTCTGCATACTGATGATTCACGCCATGTTCTTAACGCTGGTGAGAGCCATTCACAACGGAAGACCTCAAATCATGAGTCAACAGAATGTTCCATTTTGGATAACACCATTTAAAAAAAAATGTTTTTTAAAGGTTCATAAATGCTTGTAACAGTTTATGCAGCATTCATTAAACCTGCAGGCTATAAGTGAAGTTGTGTGGACATAAGACAGTATGATTTATAAAAATAAAAAAAAATCCTCATTCATCATCGATCCTACTTAGGCCTAGTTGGGGAATGTGTTATCATTAATCCTGTATTTTTATTCTCCATTACTCTTTACATGCTTTCATAAGGAGCTGGATCACATGAGGTAAGGTTGGTGTTGAACACAATGGTTTCTTCCACAAAGAGAGACCCTTTATCTAATAGACTATATCACTGCTCTCCAAACCCTGTTCCTGGAGAGATACCCCTCCTGTAGGGTTTCACTCCAACCCCAGTTGGGACTAAGCTGATTAATTTTAGGGGGCTAGATTAGGAGTGAACCTACAACATGGTAGGTCTCCAGAGACAGTGTTGGAGAGCCCTATAACCTATATGATCAACAACAAAAAGAAACCTAAATGAGTCAAGGATCGTGTTTTTGTGAACCAGGAAGTCAGTGTGGCGATTGATATGGGGTTTTACCACTAGGTGGCGATAGTGTCACATTATTTCAGGGAACTTTGCAATTTAAGTTGAAAATGCAATACAAAAGCAATACAAAGATTAGCATTTTTAAACATTTGAACTACCTGATATTTACCAAATGGATCAATGTAACCTGGAATTAGGCTATCTTACCTCTCCTCTTGTCTTCCAGGAGTTTTATAGACAGTGGAAACGATCTGATTGGTTCAGATCAGACTGATGGTAGGATGATGCCTAGGTGGACATGGTCATGATTTCATGTTGTGTGTGTTTCAACCAGGGCACTGCACTGCTGTTCTTACCCAATGGCACCAAGCTGTTTGCTGTGTTCTACACACTAGGTAACCTTGCTGCACTCTCCAGGTGAGTTATTCATTCATTCATGATTTTCCAGAGCTAAAGACAAAGCTTTTTCCATTAAGCTTCACTTAATGTATAATGCATGTACTTGTTACAATTACATTTCAATAGATGCCTAGAAAGGAAATGTCTTCAATTAAAATGTATTGTGAGGAAATGTAACTGGAAGTTCCATCCTATCCATCTAACTTGACTTTAGGATGCCAGACGTGAACAATTATTAATCTGCCTGTCCCATCACCTATTTGGAATGCAAGCAGTAGGAGTCAGTCGGTCAGTGGCAGTCGGTCAGTGGCAGTCGGTCAGTGGCAGTCGGTCAGTGGCAGTCGGTCAGTGGCAGTCGGTCAGTGGCAGTCGGTCAGTGGCAGTCGGTCAGTGGCAGTCGGTCAGTGGTGCAGTCGGTCAGTGGCAGTCGGTCAGTGGCAGTCGGTCAGTCAAATCAAATGTATTTATAAAGCCCTTCTTACATCAGCTGATGTCACAAAGTGCTGTACAGAAACCCAGCCTAAAACCCCCAAACAGCAAGCAATGCAGGTATAGAAGCACGGTGGCTAGGAAAAACTCCCGAGAAAGGCCAGAACCTAGGAAGAAACTGACTGCTACTAGCAGGCAGTCAGTCAGTAGCAGTCAGTCAGTAGCAGTCAGTCAGTCAGTAGCAGTCAGTCAGTAGCAGTCAGTCAGTGTCAGTAAGTAGCAGTCAGTCAGTAGCAGTTAGTCAGTCAGTAGCAGTCAGTCAGTAGCAGTCAGTAGCAGTCAGTCAGTCAGTAGCAGTCAGTCAGTAGCAGTCAGTCAGTCAGTAGCAGTCAGTCAGTAGCAGTCAGTCAGTGTCAGTAAGTAGCAGTCAGTCAGTAGCAGTTAGTCAGTCAGTAGCAGTCAGTCAGTAGCAGTCAGTAAGTAGCAGTCAGTCAGTCAGTAGCAGTCAGTCAGTCAGTAGCAGTCAGTAAGTAGCAGTCAGTCAGTCAGTAGCAGTCAGTAAGTAGCAGTCAGTCAGTAGCAGTCAGTAAGTAGCAGTCAGTCAGTAGCAGTCAGTCAGTCAGTAGCAGTCAGTCAGTCAGTCAGTAGCAGTCAGTCAGTAGCAGTCAGTCAGTAGCAGTAAGTAGCAGTCAGTCAGTCAGTGTCAGTAAGTAGCAGTCAGTCAGTA
The DNA here is from genome assembly GCF_036934945.1 of Oncorhynchus masou masou. Classification (NCBI taxonomy): domain Eukaryota; kingdom Metazoa; phylum Chordata; class Actinopteri; order Salmoniformes; family Salmonidae; genus Oncorhynchus; species Oncorhynchus masou. Next base: position 16,132 of record NW_027010050.1, read on the forward strand.
GCAGTCAGTCAGTCAGTAGCAGTCAGTCAGTCAGTAGCAGTCAGTCAGTAGCAGTCAGTCAGTAAGTAGCAGTCAGTGTCAGTAAGTAGCAGTCAGTCAGTCAGTAGCACTCAGTCAGTCAGTAGCAGTTAGTCAGTAAGTAGCAGTCAGTCAGTAGCAGTTAGTCAGTAAGTAGCAGTCAGTCAGTCAGTAGCAGTCAGTCAGTCAGTAGCAGTCAGTCAGTCAGCAGTCAGTCAGTCAGTAGCAGTCAGTCAGTAGCAGTTAGTCAGTAAGTAGCAGTCAGTCAGTCAGTAGCAGTCAGTCAGTCAGTAGCAGTCAGTCAGTCAGTAGCAGTCAGTCAGTCAGTCAGTAGCAGTCAGTCAGTAGCAGTCAGTCAGTAGCAGTAAGTAGCAGTCAGTCAGTCAGTGTCAGTAAGTAGCAGTCAGTCAGTAAGTAGCAGTCAGTCAGTCAGTAGCAGTCAGTCAGTAGCAGTCAGTCAGTCAGTAGCAGTCAGTCAGTAGCAGTTAGTCAGTAAGTAGCAGTTAGTCAGTAAGTAGCAGTCAGTCAGTCAGTAGCACTCAGTCAGTAAGTAGCAGTCAGTCAGTCAGTAGCACTCAGTCAGTCAGTAGCAGTCAGTCAGTAGCAGTTAGTCAGTAAGTAGCAGTCAGTCAGTCAGTAGCAGTCAGTCAGTAAGTAGCAGTCAGTCAGTCAGTAGCACTCAGTCAGTCAGTAGCAGTCAGTCAGTCAGTAGCAGTCAGTAAGTAGCAGTCAGTCAGTCAGTAGCACTCAGTCAGTAAGTAGCAGTCAGTCAGTCAGTCAGTAGCACTCAGTCAGTAAGTAGCAGTCAGTCAGTCAGTAGCAGTCAGTCAGTAGCAGTCAGTCAGTGTCAGTAAGTAGCAGTCAGTCAGTGTCAGTAAGTAGCAGTTAGTCAGTCAGTAGCAGTCAGTCAGTAGCAGTCAGTCAGTAGCACTCAGTCAGTCAGTCAGTGTCAGTAAGTAGCAGTCAGTCAGTGTCAGTAAGTAGCAGTTAGTCAGTCAGTAGCAGTCAGTCAGTAGCAGTCAGTCAGTAGCAGTCAGTCAGTAGCAGTCAGTCAGTAGCAGTCAGTCAGTGTCAGTAAGTAGCAGTCAGTCAGTCAGTAGCAGTCAGTCAGTCAGTGTCAGTAAGTAGCAGTCAGTCAGTGTCAGTAAGTAGCAGTTAGTCAGTCAGTAGCAGTCAGTCAGTAAGTAGCAGTTAGTCAGTCAGTAGCAGTCAGTCAGTAGCAGTCAGTCAGTCAGTAGCAGTCAGTCAGTAGCAGTCAGTCAGTAAGTAGCAGTCAGTGTCAGTAAGTAGCAGTCAGTCAGTCAGTAGCACTCAGTCAGTCAGTAGCAGTTAGTCAGTAAGTAGCAGTCAGTCAGTAGCAGTTAGTCAGTAAGTAGCAGTCAGTCAGTCAGTAGCAGTCAGTCAGTCAGTAGCAGTCAGTCAGTCAGTAGCAGTCAGTCAGTAGCAGTTAGTCAGTAAGTAGCAGTCAGTCAGTCAGTAGCACTCAGTCAGTCAGTAGCAGTCAGTCAGTCAGTAGCAGTCAGTCAGTCAGTCAGTAGCAGTCAGTCAGTAGCAGTAAGTAGCAGTCAGTCAGTCAGTGTCAGTAAGTAGCAGTCAGTCAGTAAGTAGCAGTCAGTCAGTCAGTAGCAGTCAGTCAGTAGCAGTCAGTCAGTCAGTAGCAGTCAGTCAGTAGCAGTTAGTCAGTAAGTAGCAGTCAGTCAGTCAGTAGCACTCAGTCAGTAAGTAGCAGTCAGTCAGTCAGTAGCACTCAGTCAGTCAGTAGCAGTCAGTCAGTAGCAGTTAGTCAGTAAGTAGCAGTCAGTCAGTCAGTAGCAGTCAGTCAGTAAGTAGCAGTCAGTCAGTCAGCAGTCAGTCAGTCAGTAGCAGTCAGTCAGTCAGTAGCAGTCAGTAAGTAGCAGTCAGTCAGTCAGTAGCACTCAGTCAGTAAGTAGCAGTCAGTCAGTCAGTCAGTAGCACTCAGTCAGTAAGTAGCAGTCAGTCAGTCAGTAGCAGTCAGTCAGTAGCAGTCAGTCAGTGTCAGTAAGTAGCAGTCAGTCAGTGTCAGTAAGTAGCAGTTAGTCAGTCAGTAGCAGTCAGTCAGTAGCAGTCAGTCAGTAGCACTCAGTCAGTCAGTCAGTGTCAGTAAGTAGCAGTCAGTCAGTGTCAGTAAGTAGCAGTTAGTCAGTCAGTAGCAGTCAGTCAGTAGCAGTCAGTCAGTAGCAGTCAGTCAGTAGCAGTCAGTCAGTAGCAGTCAGTCAGTGTCAGTAAGTAGCAGTCAGTCAGTCAGTAGCAGTCAGTCAGTCAGTGTCAGTAAGTAGCAGTCAGTCAGTGTCAGTAAGTAGCAGTTAGTCAGTCAGTAGCAGTCAGTCAGTAAGTAGCAGTTAGTCAGTCAGTAGCAGTCAGTCAGTAGCAGTCAGTCAGTAGCAGTCAGTCAGTAGCAGTCAGTCAGTCAGTAGCAGTCAGTCAGTCAGTGTCAGTAAGTAGCAGTCAGTCAGTAGCAGTCAGTCAGTAGCAGTCAGTCAGTAGCAGTCAGTCAGTAGCAGTCAGTCAGTAGCAGTTAGTCAGTCAGTAGCAGTTAGTCAGTCAGTAGCAGTTAGTCAGTCAGTAGCAGTTAGTCAGTCAGTAGCAGTTAGTCAGTCAGTAGCAGTCAGTCAGTGGCAGTCAGTCAGTGGCAGTCAGTCAGTGGCAGTCAGTCAGTCAGTAGCAGTCAGTCAGTCAGTCAGTAGCAGTCAGTCAGTCAGTAGCAGTCAGTCAGTAAGTAGCAGTCAGTCAGTAGCAGGCAGTAAGTAGCAGTCAGTCAGTAAGTAGCAGTCAGTGTCAGTAGCAGTCAGTCAGTAGCAGTCAGTCAGTGTCAGTAAGTAGCAGTCAGTCAGTAGCAGTCAGTCAGTAGCAGTCAGTCAGTGTCAGTCAGTAGCAGTCAGTCAGTAGCAGTCAGTCAGTCAGTAGCAGTCAGTCAGTCAGTGTCAGTAAGTAGCAGTCAGTCAGTCAGTAGCAGTCAGTCAGTAGCAGTCAGTCAGTAGCAGTCAGTCAGTCAGTAGCAGTCAGTCAGTCAGTAGCAGTCAGTCAGTAAGTAGCAGTCAGTCAGTAGCAGTCAGTCAGTCAGTAGCAGTCAGTCAGTCAGTAGCAGTCAGTCAGTCAGTAGCAGTTAGTCAGTCAGTAGCAGTCAGTAGCAGTCAGTCAGTAGCAGTCAGTAGCAGTCAGTCAGTAGCAGTCAGTCAGTAGCAGTCAGTAAGTAGCAGTCAGTCAGTAAGTAGCAGTCAGTGTCAGTAGCAGTCAGTGTCAGTAGCAGTCAGTCAGTAGCAGTCAGTCAGTCAGTAGCAGTCAGTCAGTCAGTAGCAGTCAGTCAGTCAGTAGCAGTCAGTCAGTCAGTAGCAGTCAGTCAGTAAGTAGCAGTCAGTCAGTAGCAGTCAGTCAGTCAGTAGCAGTCAGTCAGTCAGTAGCAGTCAGTCAGTCAGTAGCAGTCAGTCAGTCAGTAGCAGTCAGTCAGTCAGTAGCAGTTAGTCAGTCAGTAGCAGTTAGTCAGTCAGTAGCAGTCAGTCAGTCAGTAGCAGTCAGTCAGTCAGTAGCAGTCAGTCAGTCAGTAGCAGTCAGTCAGTCAGTAGCAGTTAGTCAGTCAGTAGCAGTCAGTCAGTAGCAGTTAGTCAGTCAGTAGCAGTTAGTCAGTCAGTAGCAGTTAGTCAGTCAGTAGCAGTCAGTCAGTGGCAGTCAGTCAGTGGCAGTCAGTCAGTAGCAGTCAGTCAGTCAGTAGCAGTCAGTCAGTGTCAGTTAGTCAGTCAGTAGCAGTTAGTCAGTCAGTAGCAGTCAGTAAGTAGCAGTCAGTCAGTCAGTAGCAGTCAGTCAGTAGCAGTCAGTCAGTCAGTAGCAGTCAGTCAGTCAGTGTCAGTCAGTAGCAGTCAGTCAGTAGCAGTCAGTCAGTAGCAGTCAGTCAGTAGCAGTCAGTCAGTAGCAGTCCAGTCAGTAGCAGTCAGTCAGTAGCAGTCAGTCAGTCAGTAGCAGTCAGTCAGTAAGTAGCAGTCAGTCAGTAGCAGTCAGTCAGTCAGTAGCAGTCAGTCAGTCAGTAGCAGTCAGTCAGTCAGTAGCAGTTAGTCAGTCAGTAGCAGTCAGTCAGTAGCAGTCAGTAGCAGTCAGTCAGTCAGTAAGTAGCAGTCAGTGTCAGTAGCAGTCAGTCAGTCAGTAGCAGTCAGTCAGTCAGTAGCAGTCAGTCAGTCAGTAGCAGTCAGTCAGTCAGTAGCAGTCAGTCAGTCAGTAGCAGTCAGTCAGTCAGTAGCAGTCAGTCAGTCAGTAGCAGTTAGTCAGTCAGTAGCAGTCAGTCAGTCAGTAGCAGTCAGTCAGTCAGTAGCAGTTAGTCAGTCAGTAGCAGTCAGTCAGTCAGTAGCAGTCAGTCAGTAGCAGTTAGTCAGTCAGTAGCAGTCAGTCAGTCAGTAGCAGTCAGTCAGTCAGTAGCAGTCAGTCAGTCAGTAGCAGTCAGTCAGTCAGTAGCAGTCAGTCAGTGGCAGTCAGTCAGTGGCAGTCAGTCAGTAGCAGTCAGTCAGTCAGTAGCAGTCAGTCAGTCAGTAGCAGTTAGTCAGTCAGTAGCAGTCAGTCAGTAGCAGTTAGTCAGTCAGTAGCAGTTAGTCAGTCAGTAGCAGTTAGTCAGTCAGTAGCAGTCAGTCAGTGGCAGTCAGTCAGTGGCAGTCAGTCAGTAGCAGTCAGTCAGTCAGTAGCAGTCAGTCAGTCAGTAGCAGTTAGTCAGTCAGTAGCAGTTAGTCAGTCAGTAGCAGTCAGTCAGTCAGTAGCAGTCAGTCAGTCAGTAGCAGTCAGTCAGTCAGTAGCAGGCAGTCAGTCAGTAGCAGTCAGTCAGTCAGTAGCAGTTAGTCAGTCAGTAGCAGTCAGTAGCAGTCAGTCAGTAGCAGTCAGTCAGTGTCAGTAAGTAGCCGTCAGTCAGTAGCCGTCAGTCAGTAGCAGTCAGTCAGTAGCAGTCAGTCAGTAAGTAGCAGTCAGTCAGTGTCAGTAAGTAGCAGTCAGTCAGTAGCAGTCAGTCAGTAGCAGTCAGTCAGTAAGTAGCAGTCAGTCAGTAGCAGTCAGTCAGTAGCAGTAAGTAGCAGGCAGTCAGTCAGTAGCAGTCAGTCAGTGTCAGTAAGCAGCAGTCAGTCAGTAAGTAGCAGTCAGTCAGTAAGTAGCAGTCAGTCAGTCAGTAGCAGTCAGTCAGTGTCAGTAAGTAGCAGTCAGTCAGTAAGTAGCAGTCAGTCAGTAGCAGCCCTAGTGTCCATTGAGTTCGTTGTCGAGGGGGTGTTCCCAGTCATGGAATTAGATAGAGATCTGGTTCCTGTTCTAGTGATTAGTAGTACTCCTGTGTGGTTCTGTAGGTAAGAGCATGACACTAACAAACACCAAGGTCGTAGGTTCATTTCCCGCAGGGATCACAGACCAAACATGTGGCCCCATGCGCTCACTGTCCTGGACACAATGGGCAGCTTTCTAGGATTCATTGTGGTATAGGGTTTCCATAGTTCAGGACATGCTGTGCAGTAATGTGTTGGGTTGAATCGCTGATGGTGGAACAGGTCTGTTGGGTTTTTAGTTCGTTATCTAAGAATCCAGAGTTGAGCTGTCAGATAAACATATCACACGTGACTCTCCAAGATACAAGTCATACCAAAGACTCAACAAAAAAATGGAACCCGATGCCTCTCAGCTTGGCTCTCAGCATTAAGGAGATGGATTGTGGGTAAGGGCCTGTGACAGAATAGCGTCTTGTCCCTCGGGTGTACTTGTACACAGCGGCGAATGACTATAGGGCCTTTAGGTCTTCAGAGGGACCAGAACTCTTCTAACCTGTTGTCTCAAACTAAATAATCTACATAACATCACTTTTAATGCGTTCAAACAGGCCTGGCTGCTCTTCGGGCTGCCGCGTACACAGAGACGGAACCGCTATTGACACAACATGTGACACACAGCATAAAATAATGCCACCAGCAAAAACAAAAAAACACACGGTGTTTACACCACCCATGATAGCCTGACGCAACTGTCACAAATATCTACAACAACGGTGTCATATCAAAGGTGACAGGCTCGTGGTGCTGAACAGAGACCGAATACCTGTACACTCCATGGTGCTGAAGGAGAGACCATTTTGGTCAAACGCATGATGGGGATGATAGACACACGAGACAGAAGTCACACCCAGCATCAGATCATGGTAAAGAATAAGCATCCCATTCACTTCAGTAGGCCCCATGAAATCAGTAGGCCCCATGAAATCATACCGATACAAAAGAACAACCATTTCATGTACAAAATTAAATTGACAAACCAGCTATTACTTCCCATTGCAAATATATTTTTATCACATTCAATCAAATGAATTTATAAAGCCCTTCTAACATCAGCTTATATCTCAAAGTGCTGTACAGAAACCCAGCCTAAAACCCCAAAACAGCAAGCAATGCAGGTGTAGAAGCACGGTGGCTAGGAAAACTCTCTAGAAAGGCCAGAACCTAGGAAGAAACCTAGAGAGGAACCAGGCAATGAGGGGTGGCCAGTCCTGTTCTGGCTGTGCCGGGTGGAGATTATAACAGAACATGGCCAAGATGTTCATAAATGACCAGCAGGGTCAGAAAATAATAATAATAATATTATTATTATTATTATTATAATCACAGTGGTTGTAGTGCAACAGGTCTGCTCCTGCTGTCTCTAGAGAGTTGAAAACATCAGATCTGGGACAGGTAGCACGTCCAGTGAACAGGTCAGGGTTCAATAGGCGCAGGCAGAACAGTTGAAACTGGAGCAGCAGCATGACCAGGTGGACTGGGGTCAACAAGGAGTCATTCATCACACTAACCGGTGACCTAAAGTTAAACTGCAACAATGTTTCATTATTTTCAGAAAGATAGCTAACAGCAAGCTAGCAGCAACAGCAATCCTCCCCTTTGAGCCTGGTTCCTCCCCTGAGCCTGGTTTCCTCCCCTCTGAGCCTGGTTCCTCCCTCTGAGCCTGGTTCCTCCCCTCTGAGCCTGGTTCCTCCCCTCTGAGCCTGGTTCCTCCCCTCTGAGCCTGGTTCCTCCCCTCTGAGCCTGGTTCCTCCCCTCTGAGCCTGGTTCCTCCCCTCTGGAGCCTCCCCTCCTGAGCCTGGTTCCTCCCCTCTGAGCCCTCCCCTCTGAGCCTGTTTCCTTCTCTCTGAGACTTGCATGCAAAATATTAATATCAGCCCTCTGATTACAATGAAGAGCAAGACGTGCCGCTCTGTTCTGGGCCAGCTGCAGCTTAACTAGGTCTCGTGTTTACACAACCACAACGCTGTGTGAAACAAACTAGGGGACAGTGTCTCGTGTGTGCTAACTCCTGGTTACTGTTCTGTACCACAAACAGTGGTGTCATGTTTACACTGGGCCTTTTGTCCCAAATGGAAATGTAGTGCACTAGATTTGACCAGGGCACATATGTAAAGGGAATAGGTGCCACTCATAAGTGCCACGTTGTATAATATTTAGGCTCACAAGCCCCTCAGCATATGATGGTTATGTAATGGTGACTTTAACAGTTACTACTACTCAAACTGGCTCTGTTGGAAAAGCTTGTCCCCCCCTACGCACACACACACACACTGCACCTCTCTGCACTTTTCCCAGGTTAGCTAGTTCATGATGTACCTGTGGTTCTAGATCACTCATGTGTTCCCACAAAATTTCTCACAAATGTTTCAATTGGACTTTATATTTATTAATTGTATTGTCCCCCTCAATCATCAGGTTCCCGCCATAAATATCTGGGCCTTTTGGATTGACAAAGGATTTCAAATTTTTAAAAACATACTGATAAATCTTAGTTTTTTAACTAGCTCAAAGTGGACTTTAAAATAGATCTTGCCTCCCTAAACAGCAGGAAGCAGATTATACAGTCAACTTTCCTGACAGTTCTTGACGATGGTGACACTATTTACCAGAATGCAGCAGCCACCACTACGCTTACTTGAAGGAATTTTTACCTATTTCTCGCACTATTAAATTTACAGACACAAAAAGATCCCACCATGTCGAACAAATTCTGTCGCTATTTTAGAAAATTGTACCGAAACATCCGGTTTACGTTGTAGCTGTCATGTTTTTTATATACGGTATGACTTTACGCGCATTAAAAACTGTGGATGGAAACGTGGTTAGAGGCTTTAATAATGTTCCTGCCCCACTGAGCACCTTAAGCCCGTCCCCTCAGCTCCGCTCCACATCCTCTCTCCTTCCCCTCAGCTCCGCCTCCACATCCTCTCTCCTTTCCCTCAGCTCCCGCTCCATCCTCTCTCCGTCCCCCTCAGCTCCACCCCATCCTCTCTCTCCTTCCCCCTCAGCTCCACTCCACATCTCTCTCCCCTTCCCCTCCACTCCTACATCCTCTCTCCTTCCCCTCAGCTCCACTCCACATCCTCTCTCCTTCCCCTCCGCTCCACTCCGCATCCTCTCTCCTTCCCCTCCACATCCTCTCTCCCTTCCCCTCAGCTCCGCTCCACATCCTCTCTCCCCCCTCAGCTCCGCTCCACATCCTCTCTCCTTCCCCTCAGCTCCGCCTCCACATCCTCTCTCCTCCTTCCGCTCCACATCCTCTCTCCTTCCCCTCCACATCCTCTCTCCCTTCCCCTCAGCTCCACTCCACATCCTCTCCCTTCCCCTCAGCTCCGCTCCACATCCTCTCTCCTTCCCCTCCACATCCTCTCTCCTTCCCTCAGCTCCACTCCACATCCTCTCCTTCCCCTCAGCTCCGCTCCACATCCTCTCTCCTTCCCCTCCACATCCTCTCTCCTTCCCCTCCACATCCTCTCCCCCTTCCCCTCCAGCTCCGCTCCACATCCTCTCCTTCCCCTCAGCTCCATCCACATCCTCTCCTTCCCCTCAGCTCCGCTCCACATCCTCTCTCCTTCCCCTCAGCTCCGCTCCACATCCTCTCTCCTTCCCTCAGCTCCGCTCCACATCCCCTCTCTCCTTCCCTCAGCTCCCGCTCCACATCCTCTCTCCCCCTTCCCCCTCAGCTCCGCTCCACATCCTTTCTCCTTCCCCTCCACTCAAGCCCACATCCTCTCCTTCCCTCAGCTCCGCTCCACATCCTCTCTCCTTCCCCTCCACATCCTCTCTCTTCCCCCTCAGCTCCGCTCCACATCCTCTCTCCTTCCCTCAGCTCCGCTCCACATCCTCTCTCCTTCCCCTCCCACATCCTCTCTCCCTTTCCCTCAGCTCCACTCCACATCCTCTCTCCTTCCCCTCCACATCCTCTCTCCTTCCCCTCAGCTCCACTCCACATCCTCTCCTTCCCCCTCCACATCCTCTCTCCTTCCCCTCCGCTCCACATCCTCTCTCCTTCCCCCCTCAGCTCCGCTCCACATCCTCTCTCCTTCCCCTCAGCTCCGCTCCCACATCCTCTCTCTCCTTCCCCTCCACATCCTCTCTCCTTCCCTCCCAGCTCCGCTCCACATCCTCTCTCCTTCCCCTCCACATCCTCTCTTCCCCTCAGCTCCGCTCCACATCCTCTCTCCTTCCCCTCAGCTCCGCTCCACATCCTCTCTCCTTCCCTCAGCTCCACTCCACATCCTCTCCTTCCCCTCAGCTCCGCTCCACATCCTCTCTCCTTCCCCTCCACATCCTCTCCTTTCCTCCACATCCTCTCCCTTCCCCTCCACATCCTCTCTCCCTTCCCCCTCAGCTCCGCTCCACATCCTCTCTCTCCTTCCCCTCCACATCCTCTCTCCTTCCCCTCAGCTCCACTCCACATCCTCTCCTTCCCTCAGCTCCGCTCCACATCCCTCTCTCCTTCCCCTCCCCTCCACATCCTCTCTCCTTCCCCTCAGCTCCGCTCCACATCCTCTCCTTCCGCTCAGCTCCGCTCCCACATCCTCTCTCCTTCCCCTCAGCTCCACTCCACATCCCTCTCTCCTTCCCCTCCACATCCTCTCTCCTTCCCCCTCAGCTCCGCTCCACATCCTCTCTCCCTTCCCCTCAGCTCCGCTCCACATCCTCTCTCCTTCCCCTCAGCTCCCGCTCCACATCCTCTCTCCTTCCCCTCCACATCCTCTCTCCTTCCCCTCAGCTCCCCCACATCCTCTCTCCTTCCCTCCACATCCTCTCTCCTTCCCCTCAGCTCCACTCCACATCCTCTCCTTCCCCTCCACATCCTCTCTCCTTCCCCTCAGCTCCGCTCACATCCTCTCTCCTTCCCCTCAGCCCGCTCCACATCCTCTCCTTCCCCTCAGCTCCGCCCACATCCTCTCTCCTTCCCCTCAGCTCCGCCTCCACATCCTCCTCTCCTTCCCCTCCACATCCTCTCTCCCTTTCCCCTCAGCTCCGCTCCACATCCCTCTCTCCCCCTTCCCCTCCACATCCTCTCTCTCTTCCCCTCAGCTCCGCTCCACATCCTCTCCCTTCCCCCCTCAGCTCCGCTCCACATCCTCTCCTTCCCCTCAGCTCCGCCCTCCACATCCTCTCTCTCCTTCCCTCAGCTCCGCTCCTCCACATCCTCTCTCCTTCCCCTCAGCTCCGCTCCACATCCTCTCCTCCTTCCCCTCAGCTCCGCTCCACATCCTCTCTCCTTCCCCTCAGCTCCACTCCCATCCTCTCCTTCCCCTCAGCTCCGCTCCACATCCTCTCTCCTTCCCCTCCACATCCTCTCTCCCTTCCCCTCCACATCCTCTCTCCTTCCCCTCCATCCCTCCGCATCCTCTCTCCTTCCCCTCAGCTCCACTCCACATCCTCTCCCCTTCCCTCAGCTCCACTCCATCCTCTCCTCTTCCCCTCAGCTCCACTCCACATCCTCTCCTCTTCCCCTCAGCTCCACTCCGCATCCTGTCCTCTTCCCCTCAGCTCCGCTCCGCATCCTCTCTCCTTCCCCTCAGCTCCGCTCCGCACCCTCTCTCCTTCCCCTCAGCTCCGCTCCGCACCCTCTCTCCTTCCCCTCAGCTCCGCTCCGCATCCTCTCTCCTTCCCCTCAGCTCCGCTCCGCATCCTCTCTCCCTTCCCTCAGCTCCGCTCCGCATCCCTCTCTCCTTCCCCTCAGCTCCGCCTCCGCATCCTCTCTCCTTCCCCTCAGCTCCGCTCCGCATCCTCTCTCCCTTCCCCTCAGCCCCGCTCCATCCTCTCTCCTTCCTCAGCTCTGCTCTACATCCTCTCCCTTCCCCTCAGCTCTGCTCCACATCCTCTCTCCTTCCCCTCCGCTCCACATCCTCTCTCCTTCCCCTCCGCTCCACATCCTCTCTACATCCTCTCCTCCCCTTCTCTACCTCGGCATCAGTCACAGATAGACGGATGTGATGCTCTGCAAACACACAGCCCACTCAGATGAGCACGCACGGGCACACACTGACACACGAGCGCCATCCAAGATGAAGATGACGCATTCAGTTAGCTAGATGGGAGAGGTGGCAGGCAGGGTCGTAGGTCAGGTGGATGCATCTCTCCAGGGTCTTTGTGTGAAAGCAGGGTCGTAGGTCAGGTGGATGCATCTCTTTGGGGGCCAGCAGATGACATGGGTCAGGTGGATGCATCTCTCTAGGGTCTTTGTGAAAGCAGGGTCAGGTCAGGTGGATGCATCTCTAGGGTCTTTGTGTGAAAGCAGGGTCGTAGGTCAGATGGATGCATCTTCCGGGTCTTTGTGTGAAAGCAGGGTCGTAGGTCAGGTGGATGCATCTCTCCGAGGTCTTTGTGTGAAAGCGGGGTCGTAGGTCAGGTGGAAGCATCTCTCTAGAGCTGGGGGGGGGAGCGGAGAAAAAAAGGTGGGAGGAAGTGATTTGATAAAGATGACAGATGCACTGAAAAAATAGATCCCATCAGAAGCTGGAAATGAAAAGGGTAGGTGCTTAACAAATGATACTGAAGACTGATCATGAAAGGAGACGGGGTGGGATTGTTGTACGTGGGTTTAAATGTGACTGTTCCATGTAATGTCCTTACAAGCTGTAGCTATTGACTAGATGGCATGTTAAATAACCTGCCACAGAATATCTATTCACACCGTTGAAATGACAATGCATTTGTTTTGCTTGTCAATTATGTAAATAGCATTTTTTTTCCCCCTGTTTTTAAAAATGGGCAATCTGTGATTGTTACATCTATTTATTGACTCAAATGAGGGATCTATAGCCATTTTGATTCTTGAAGAGTATTCTAAATTACTCATGAGCTTAGTTCAAACGGTCTTACTTACTCCATCACTAACCCAAATATAAGATTGTGTACGCCATTGTTTGTAAACAATCACTGTATAGCCTCCAAAACAAGATTCAAACAATAATCTTGATGTCACGGATGGTTAGTCCTTGCAATAATTGCACCGTCTATACATTTGCGAGTGGTTAAATTTCTCCAGCCCCATCGCTCAGCTGTATACCGAAAAAGTGGTGGGGCGGGTTTGTTGTTTAAATCCCAGATTCCCCCTTTATTAAAGGTCTCTATCATCATACATTTATTTTCCGTAAATACAAAGAAAATTTTGTTTCTCTGGGTTTGTGTGATCAATATGTTGTCTATTGAAATCTAGAATCTATTAGGTATTATTTCTATGTTGTAACCAGTGTGTTTTGCGTTATCTGTCTGCAGCACCTGTTTCCTGATGGGACCCGTGAAGCAGCTGAAGAGAATGTTTGAACCGACCAGACTGATAGCCACCTGTGTTGTGTTGGTAACTACCTACTGCACATCCACGTATTCAACTGTTAAATAGCCTAGCGTCTGCTCATAGCCTGGCGTCTGCTCATAGCCTGGCGTCTGCTCATAGCCTGGCGTCTGCTCATAGCCTGGCGTCTGCTCATAGCCTGGCGTCTGCTCATAGCCCGGCGTCTGCTCATAGCCCGGCGTCTGCTCATAGCCCGGCGTCTGCTCATAGCCCAGCGTCTGCTCATAGCCCAGCGTCTGCTCATAGCCCAGCGTCTGCTCATAGCCCAGCGTCTGCTCATAGCCCAGCGTCTGCTCATAGCCCAGCTTCTGCTCATAGCCCAGCTTCTGCTCATAGCCCAGCTTCTGCTCATAGCCCAGCTTCTGCTCATAGCCCAGCTTCTGCTCATAGCCCAGCTTCTGCTCATAGCCCAGCTTCTGCTCATAGCCTAGCTTCTGCTCATAGCCTAGCTTCTGCTCATAGCCTAGCTTCTGCTCATAGCCTAGCGTCTGCTCATAGCCTAGCGTCTGCTTACAGCCTAGCTTCTGCTTCCACTGCTCCAGAGTGGCGCAGCGGTCTAAGGCACTGCATCTCAGTGCAAGAGGCGACACTACAGTCCCTGGTTCGAATCCTGGCTGAATCACATCCGGTTGTGATTGGGAGTCCCATAGGGCGGCGCACAATTGGCCCAGCGTCGTCCGGGTTTGGCCCGGGGGTAGGCCGTAAAATAAGAATTTGTTCTTTAACTGACTTGCCTAGTTTAAATAAAGATAAAAATAAAATTGACATGAGATTGATATTTTATAAAAGGACATACACAGATGTCCTTGTCAACTAATGTTAAGTTAAACAACCGCATACAACGATCATAGTAAGTAATCCCACAGCAGCTTTTCTCACTCGGGCTGACTTTGCTGAGAGCTGCTTTATTGAAGACAGGTTGTATTTACTACGACTGTGATGATACGTGATTTATCTCACCTAGCTACCTTGAGGACAGGTTGTATTTACTACGACTGTGATGATACGTGATTTATCTCACCTAGCTGCCTTGAGGACAGGTTGTATTTACTACGACTGTGATGATACGTGATATATCTCACCTAGCTACCTTGAGGACAGGTTGTATTTACTACGACTGTGATGATACGTGATATATCTCACCTAGCTACCTTGAGGACAGGTTGTATTTACTACGACTGTGATGATACGTGATATATCTCACCTAGCTACCTTGAGGACAGGTTGTATTTACTACGACTGTGATGATACGTGATATATCTCACCTAGCTACCTTGAGGACAGGTTGTATTTACTACGACTGTGATGATACGTGATATATCTCACCTAGCTGCCTTGAGGACAGGTTGTATTTACTATGACTGTGATGATACGTGATATATCTCACCTAGCTACCTTGAGGACAGGTTGTATTTACTACGACTGTGATGATACGTGATTGTCTAGCTAGGTTAATGCTTAGGTTTAGTCTGTTTTTTCCTCTACACAGCAGCCCCTTAAGCCTAGCATGCCAATATCAGCAAACAGAAGCTGCATCCCCACTTTCAAAATAGGGAAACTAACGAACGTAACGCAACCCCCACCCCCTGCAATAAAGTTTTAAACTTTGAAAACACAAAGTGTCACAGTATGATGCGTTTTGGATGTATATCTCCTTTAAGACACTGGTTTAGTGTTCCATGATACTTCTGTTCTCAAGGGATAGTCTGCCACTAGTTTAGGGCAGACTGACACTAGTTTAGGGCAGACTGACACTAGTTTAGGGCAGACGGACACTAGTTTAGGGCAGACGGACACTAGTTTAGGACAGACTGACACTAGTTTAGGACAGACTGACACTAGTTTAGGGCAGACTGACACTAGTTTAGGGCAGACGGACACTAGTTTAGGGCAGACGGACACTAGTTTAGGGCAGACGGACACTAGTTTTTCCATGACTGAAAAAGTCTAAACATTTTAAATGACAACTTAAAGAGTGACTGTAATTCCCGATGTGCCCTCCTTTTTTTAGATTTGGTTGATTTTAGGAAATGCTAGCAGCGATTTCTGATTTCAAAGTTGAGTGAGTTGGGTTCAGGGTGTGGTTCGATGTGGGTGTCTCGTGCGTGTTCGCAGGTGGGAAAGAGTTAGCCAAATTATTTAGCCAATTAGCTTCCGCCGGCTGGTGTACGACAGTGGCAAAGGTAGTTTGACTTTGGATAGCCCATCTCCGGGGCTATAAAATACACAATTTTCATGTTCCACACTTTTTTTAAATTTTTGTAATTAAATGCTTTAAACACTTGTATATCAATTTCTACATTGTATAGTTGTTTTGAGGTTGAAATTCGGAGATATTGTAATTTTAATATAATGTCCCATGTACATTGTGTAATTTACAAATGGTCCCTAACAAGCCCCATTGGGATATCCAAAGTTGACCCAAATTTACCACAGGTATTACAACCAGGTCGGTGTGCAGTAGCACTCTGAATTGATGATTACTTGTGTGCGGCCAGCTGTGGACATGTGGGCAGGTTTGGAACAAACCTTCATTTACGTTCTGACGCAGACATGACTACAAGTCTCACCAAACTAATACCTGTGGTAGCTGCACGTGACTTGATCGTAATACCTGTGGTAAATTAGGGTCAAAATTATCCTATTTACATTTCGTAGTCAATTTTGGGATGCCAAATAGGCTGTTTTCTAATTGACAGTTATTTTTATTTTTTAATTTTTTTAGTGTCAGGTTTTTTAAAACAAAATTTTAGGGTCAGTTTCTCTTTTAAGGTTGATCTGCTGTTAGGGCAAGTCAAAACTCACACAAAGCTGAGTGGTGATTTGAAGTAATTCCCTCACAGTAGATTACACATGAATCAAATTATGCGTTAATCACAGTAGAATAGATATGTTAATTTAACCAATATTCAGGTGGTTTACTTTTGTTTTTGTCTTTCTGCCTCCAGCTCTGTCTCGTTTTGACTCTTTGTGCAGTTTTCTGGGTAAGTATCTGAAAGCCTCTAAACAGTTCAGTAGCCTACATTGTGACCCTAACCCAATGTTTCCCAAACTCAGTCCTGGGGACCCCAAGAAGTGCATGTTTTTTTTTTTTTTTTGCTGCTTATAAATCTACACAGCTGATTCAAATAATTGATGAGTTGATTATTTAAATCAGCTGTGTAGTGCTAGGGGCAAAACACCAAACTTGTACCATTTTGGGGCCCCCGGGACAGAGTTTGGGAAACGCTGCCGTGTGCACTATAACAAATCTACAACACAGCTGTTTGACAAAAGACATGAGATTGGTTCTGTCTCTGTAGTGGCAAAAGAAGGGACTGGCCATCATCTTCTGCATTCTACAGTTCTTAGCAATGACATGGTAAGTAACACTATCCTCTCACACTTTATTTTAAGCGTGTGAAATGTCAATAATAGTAGAGAATGATTTATTTCAGCTTTTATTTTCATCACATTCCCAGTGGGTTATAAGTTTACATACACTCAATTAGTATTTGGTAGCATTGCCTTTAAATTGTTTAACTTGGGTCAAACGCTTCGGGTAGCCTTCCACAAGCTTCCCAAAAAAGTTGGGTGAATTTGGCCCATTGCTCCTGACAGAGCTGGTGTATCTGAGTCAGGTTTGTAGGCCTCCTTGCTCGCACACGCTTTTTCAGTTCTGCCCACACATTTTCTATAGGTTTGAGGTCAGGGCTTTGTGATGGCCACTCCAATACCTTGACTTTGTTGTCCTTAAAGCATTTTGCCACAACTTTGGAAGTATGCTTGGGGTCAGCTGTCCATTTGAAAGACCCATTTGCAACCAAGCTTTAACTTCCTGACTGATGTCTTGAGATGCTTCAATATATCCACATAATTTTCCTACCTCATGAGGCCATCTATTTTGTGAAGTGCACCAGTACCTCAGAACTTCCGAGGTCACCTCCTCCTCTCATGACCTCAGAGCCCCCGAGGTCACCCTCTCATGACCTCAGAGCCCCCTAGAGGTCACCTCATGACCTCAGAGCCCCCGAGGTCACCCTCCTCTCATGACCTCAGAACCCCCGAGGTCACCCTCCTCTCATGACCTCAGAGCCCCCCGAGGTCACCCTCCTCTCATGACCTCAGAGCCCCCCAGAGGTCACCCTCCTCATGACCTCAGAGCCCCCGAGGTCACTCCTCTCATGACCTCAGAGCCCCCGAGGTCACCCTCCTCTCATGACCTCAGAGCCCCCCCAGAGGTCACCTCCTCATGACCTCAGAGCCCCCGAGGTCACCCTCCTCTCATGACCTCAGAGCCCCCTAGAGGTCACCCTCCTCTCATGACCTCAGAGCCCCCAGGAGGTCACCCTCTCATGACCTCAGAGCCCCCCAGAGGTCACCCTCCTCATGACCTCAGAGCCCCCCAGAGGTCACCCTCCCTCATGACCTCAGAGCCCCAGAGGTCACCCTCCTCCTCATGACCTCAGAGCCCCCCAGAGGTCACCTCCTCTCATGACCTCAGAGCCCCCAGAGGTCACCCTCCTCCTCACACCCTCAGAGCCCCCTCAGAGGTCACCTCCTCTCATGACCTCAGAGCCCCCCAGAGGTCACCCTCTCTCATGACCTCAGAGCCCCCCCCAGAGGTCACCCTCCTCTCATGACCTCAGAGCTCCCCAGAGGTCATCCTCCTCTCACGCTCACGGTTTGTGTTCCGGCACCTCCAGATTTTACAAATGATGCTCTGGCAAGATCTGAAAACAGCCTTTGGTGGAGGGAACCCTCAAACGTTAATGAATTAGAGCCGTTTTGCTGCTGAAGAGTGGGCCAGGATGTCAGTCAAAGGTGCTACAATAAACTTTTTTTTGGCAGTAATTAAGGCTTTGCAACCCCTACCCTGCCGTTTGGAAAATCCAAAAGAATTTGTGGAGACTCAGAAGTGTTTGTCAAATTTCAAATTTTATTATTTATGGAAAGTGAAAGATGTCAATATATTTGGCCACAAATGTATCACAATCAACCTTATTCAAAAGAGACGCTTATCTGCAACGTCCGTGCTGGTAAACTTTTCCTCCTTTGGTACATTTGCACGATGTCATAACACACCTACACAGTCTTCTATTGCTCACTTATCACCAGACTGCAGTTCACTTGATGGGGTGGGGGTTGAACTCTTCTGTGTCAACGAGAGCAGAGCTGACTTGGCGCCCGCTGATTGGCTCACTGGGCTCGTGCGCAGTTGAATCCAGTTCATGGGTGAACCCTTAGATCGTGCACTGTGCACGTACTGTTGTACCTGCCTTTACTTCACTGACTTGGTTTGTTGTTGCCGATCATGTAAGTTTAAAATGGCGTTCAAATACAGTAGACAACAAATGAACAGTTAAAAAAAATCCTAACAGCATATCTTGATGAAAGAAGACCAGACTGCTGGCCTTACTGGGTGGATAGGAACTTTAACCCCAGCTGTTTAGGGAGGGGCATCACAGCCCAGTGATAGGAACATAACCCCAGCTGTTTAAGAGGGGCTTCACACCTTAGTGATAGGAACATTAACCCCAGCTGTTTAGGAGGGGCATCACACCTTAGTGATAGGAACATTAACCCCAGCTGTTTAGAGGGGCATCACACCCAGTGATAGGAACATTAACCCCAGCTGTTTAGGAGGGGCATCACACCTAGTGATAGGAACATTAACCCCAGCTGTTTAGGAGGGGCATCACACCTTAGTGATAGGAACATTAACCCCAGCTGCTTAGAGGGGCATCACACCTTAGTGATAGGAACATTAACCCCAGCTGTTTAGGAGGGGCATCACACCTTAGTGATAGGAACATTAACCCCAGCTGTTTAGGAGGGGCATCACACCTTAGTGATAGGAACATTAACCCCAGCTGTTTAGGAGAGGCATCACACCTTAGTGATAGGAACATTAACCCCAGCTGTTTAGGAGAGGCTTCACACCTTAGTGATAGGAACATTAACCCCAGCTGTTTAGGAGAGGCATCACACCTTAGTGATAGGAACATTAACCCCAGCTGTTTAGGAGGGGCATCACACCTTAGTGATAGGAACATTAACCCCAGCTGTTTAGGAGGGGCATCACACCTTAGTGATAGGAACATTAACCCCAGCTGTTTAGGAGGGGCATCACACCTTAGTGATAGGAACATTAACCCCAGCTGTTTAGGAGGGGCATCGCACCTTAGTGATAGGAACATTAACCCCAGCTGTTTAGGAGAGGCTTCACACCTGGTATAAAGGCTTGTCTAGTTCTGTTATTTCTGCCGGGGTGTTCCCTATACCTGCACCCAGAGGGGAGTAGTAGTTCAGAGTCCAGGTCCTTGGGTCTTAAAGGATTTTGTGAGCCTTGCTAAGGGCCCTGACCTTAAAGATCTCATCCAAGCCTGTGTTTGACTCAAAGTACCTTGCCTACCCTGGACACAACCTGACTGGTAGGATCTCTGACTGTTATCGTACTGTTGTATCTGCCTGTCCTGGACACAACCTGACTGGTAGGATCTCTGACTGTTATCGTACTGTTGTATCTGCCTGTCCTGGACACAACCTGGCTGGTAGGATCTCTGACTGTGATCGTACTGTTGTATCTGCCTGTCCTGGACACAACCTGGCTGGTAGGATCTCTGACTGTGATCGTACTGTTGTATCTGCCTGTCCTGTACACAACCTGACTGGTAGGATCTCTGACTGTTATCGTACTGTTGTACCAGCCTGTCCTGTACACAACCTGGCTGGCAGGACCACTTGCAGGTCAATGAAATTTACATGCTGGAAAGCAGCAAGGAACAAGCACTTGTTGATGTTTTTGCATGTAGATGTTGAAAGGTTTGTATAGAGGTGTGTATTTGCATATTGATTGTGTGTGTCGGTGTGTGTCTAGCTGTCATTCCAACCTACTGAGATGTCACCTTGCTCTCTCTCACTGTGGTACCTGTCCTAGTCTGATAGATATCACCTTCCTCTCTCTCACTGTGGTACCTGTCCTAGTCTGATAGATGTCACATTCCTCTCTCTCACTGTGGTACCTGTCCTAGTCTGATAGATGTCACATTCCTCTCTCTCACTGTGGTACCTGTCCTAGTCTGATAGATGTCACATTCCTCTCTCTCACTGTGGTACCTGTCCTAGTCTGATAGATGTCACATTCCTCTCTCTCACTGTGGTACCTGTCCTAGTCTGATAGATGTCACATTCCTCTCTCTCACTGTGGTACCTGTCCTAGTCTGATAGATGTCACC
>NW_027010051.1:0-35963 GCF_036934945.1 Oncorhynchus masou masou
AGATACGAGAGAGATATGGAGGGGAGTGAGAGAGGAATACAGAGAGAGAGAGTACAGAGGGGGAGGGGGAAGAGAGATAGAGAGAGATGCCGAGGGGGAGGGGAGAAGAGAGATAGAGAGAGAGATACAGAGGGGGAGGGGAAGAGATAGAGAGAGAGATATACAGAGGGGGGGAGGAACTGAGAGATACAGAGAGAGATACAGAGAGAGAGACATATACATGGGAGGGGGAGTGAGAGAGGAATACAGAGAGAGAGATACAGAGGGGGAGGGGAAGAGAGATAGAGAGAGATGCCGAGGGGGGAGGGGAGAAGAGAGAGATACTGAGAGAGATACAGAGAGAGAGAGATACATGGGAGGGGGAGTAAGAGAGGAATACAGAGAGAGATACAGAGGGGGAGAGGGAAGAGAGATAGAGAGAGGTGCCGAGGGGGAGGGGAGAAGAGAGATAGAGAGAGAGAGATACCGAGGGGGGAGGGGGAAGAGAGATAGAGAGATACAGAGGGGGGAGGGGAGAAGAGAGAGATACAGAGAGAGATACAGAGAGAGATACAGAGAGAGAGAGATACAGAGAGAGAGATATACAGAGAGGGAGAGAGAGATACAGAGAGGGAGAGATACACAGAGAGAGAGATATAGAGAGATACAGAGGGGGAGGGTGAAGAGAGATAGAGAGAGATGCCGAGGGGGGAGGGGAGAAGAGAGATAGAGAGAGAGAGATACAGAGGGGGGAGGGGGAAGAGAGATAGAGAGATACAGAGGGGGGTGGGGAGAAGAGAGAGATACAGAGAGAGATACACAGAGAGAGAGATACAGAGAGGGAGAGATACAGAGAGGGAGGGAGAGATACAGAGAGAGAGAAAGAGAGAGAGATACAGAGAGATGAGAGAGATACAGATGGGGAGGGGAGGGGAAGAGAGATACATGGGAGGGAGAGAGAGAGAGGAATACAGAGAGAGAGATACATAGACAGAGAGATACATAGAGAGAGAGAGATACAGAGAGAGAGAGAGGGGGAGGGGAAGAGAGTACATGGGAGGGGGAGGGAGAGGGGGAGAGATACACGGGAGGGGGAGGGGAAGAGAGATACAGAGGGGAGGGGGAGAGAGATACATGGGAGGAGGAGGGAGAGGGGAAGAGAGATACAGAGGGGGAGGGGAGAGAGAGAGGAATACAGAAAGAGAGAGATACAGAGGCGGAGGGGAAGAGAGATAGAGAGAGATAAAGAGATAAAGAGGGGGAGGGGGAGAAAGAGAGAGATACAGAGAGAGAGAGATACAGAGAGAGAGATACAGAGAGAGAGAGATACATGGGAGGGGAGAGAGAGAGAGGAATACAGAGAGAGATACATAGGGGGGAGGGGGAAGAGAGATAGAGGGGGAGGGAGAGAGGAATACAGAGAGAGAGGGGGAGAGAGAGGGGGAGAGAGATAGAGGGGGAGGGAGAGAGGAATACAGAGAGAGAGGGAGAGAGAGGGGGAGAGAGATGGAGGGGGAGGGAGAGAGGGAATACAGAGAGAGAGGGAGAGAGATAGAGGGGGAGGGAGAGAGGAATACATAGAGAGAGGGGAGAGAGAGAGGGGGAGAGAGATAGAGGGGGAGGGAGAGAGGAATACATGGAGAGAGGGAGAGAGAGAGGGGGTAGAGACAGAGAAAGGGACAGTTACAAAGAGAGAGAGATTGAGTTTGTGCTGGGTGGGGGGAGAGTCCAGTCTGATCTCCTTCTCCTGCTCTCCGCCCCAACCAGATGCTCTGAGTAACGCTCCTCACCCCAGCTACTCAACCAGCTTCCGGACCAGTTCCTCGAGCAGCAGCCAGACATCAGAGACACCTCCACCACTTCTCTTCATCAGGCCACAGCCTCAACAGCACCTGCCTCTGGGGAGCAGCCAAAGAAACCTGGTAGGTGCTAGGTGGGGGAGGAAGGTGTTGTGAGGTCTGGACCGGAGCCAAGGAGTACAGTACTAGGACCAGGGAGGGGTAACAGGTAGTAGCTAGCTAACGGAGAGTGAGGGAGGTACAATGTCGCAACCCACAGACTCACCAATAGGAAGGTACAAAGTGACTAGTGGGATTCATGTTTGAATCTGTCGTGAAAAAACTGTCTGCATCTCCTTCACATAGTTGACAACAGATGTTACTGAGCCAGATGTCTAAAGTCAGGAGAAGCTCCAGGTGGTATCTGATGCTACTGAGCCAGATGTCTATGTGTCAGGGGAGAAGCTCCAGCTGGTATCTGATGCTACTGAGCCAGATGTCTATGTGTGTCAGGGGAGAAGCTCCAGGTGGTATCTGATGCTACTGAGCCAGATGTCTGTGTGTCTGTGTGTCTATGTGTCAGGGGAGAAGCTCCAGCTGGTATCTGGATTTTAAGATTTTAAGTACCTGTCTTTTAAAAAGCAGGTGAAAAAGGCAACTCAAATGACCAAATTCAACTCGCTAATTTTCCGATTTATATTTAAATTGTTTCACTACAGAGGTAGCAAAACTGTACCAAATCTATGATACTCCCCACTTAAACATACTGCTTGACTAGATGGGCCCAAGCTTGCTGTACAACATTAAAACCTATTCAGTCTGTCTACAAACAGGCTCAAAGTGCTTGATAGGAAGCCCAATAGCCATCATCACTGCTACATCCTCAGAAAGCATGTACAAGACACCGACGCATGTCTTGTATTCAAGATCCTAAATGGCCAGGCTCCTCCCCCTCCACTCAGTACTTCTGTTCAACAGAAAACCCAAACATATGGCAGCAGATCCACAAGGTCTGCCATGAGAGGTGACTGTTTAGTTCCCTTAAGGAAAAGCACCGTTAGTCTGACACACATAACTGTACCACCGATCACACTTTCACAAAAAACATAAAGACATGGCTATAGGTCAATCAGACTAATGAACATCATCCCTAGCTGTGTGTTGTCACTTTCCATGTTGCCTGTTGTCTGTAGCTGGTGAGGTGTGGAAAACACTGTTGTTTTTTTTTGTTATTGCTCTGTCTGTGTGCTACGTGTCTCTTGTTCTATGTTGTTCTGTCTGCGTGCTACGTGTCTCTTGTTCTATGTTTCTCTGTCTGTGTGCTACGTGTCTCTTGTTCTATGTTTCTCTGTCTGCGTGCTACATGTCTCTTGTTCTATGTTGTTCTGTCTGCGTGCTGCGTGTCTCTTGTTCTATGTTGTTCTGTCTGCGTGCTACGTGTCTCTTGTTCTATGTTGTTCTATCTCGTGCTACGTGTCTCTTGTTCTATGTTGTTCTGTCTGAGTGCTACGTGTTCTTGTTCTATGTTTCTCTGTCTGCGTGCTACGTGTCTCTTGTTCTATGTTTCTCTGTCTGCGTGCTACGTGTCTCTTGTTCTATGTTTCTCTGTCTGCGTGCTACGTGTCTCTTGTTCTATGTTTCTCTGTCTGCGTGCTACGTGTCTCTTGTTCTATGTTTCTCTGTCTGCGTGCTACGTGTCTCTTGTTCTATGTTTCTCTGTCTGCGTGCTACGTGTCTCTTGTTCTATGTTTCTCTGTCTGCGTGCTACGTGTCTCTGTCTGCGTGCTACGTGTATCTTGTTCTATGTTTCTCTGTCTCGTGCTACGTGTCTCTTGTTCTATGTTTCTCTGTCTGCGTGCTACGTGTTTCTTGTTCTATGTTTCTCTGTCTGCGTGCTACGTGTATCTTGTTCTATGTTTCTCTGTCTGCGTGCTACGTGTCTCTTGTTCTATGTTTCTCTGTCTGTGTGCTACTTGTCTCTGTCTGCGTGCTACGTGTCTCTTGTTCTATGTTTCTCTGTCTGCGTGCTACGTGTCTCTTGTTCTATGTTTCTCTGTCTAAGGCTACGTGTATCTTGTTCTATGTTTCTCTGTCTGCGTGCTACGTGTCTCTTGTTCTATGTTTCTCTGTCTGCGTGCTACGTGTCTCTTGTTCTATGTTTCTCTGTCTGCGTGCTACGTGTCTCTTGTTCTATGTTTCTCTGTCTGCGTGCTACGTGTCTCTTGTTCTATGTTTCTCTGTCTGCGTGCTACGTGTCTCTTGTTCTATGTTTCTCTGTCTGCGTGCTACGTGTTTCTTGTTCTATGTTTCTCTGTCTCTGCTACGTGTATCTTGTTCTATGTTTCTCTGTCTGCGTGCTACGTGTCTCTTGTTCTATGTTTCTCTGTCTGCGTGCTACTTGTCTCTGTCTGCGTGCTACGTGTCTCTTGTTCTATGTTTCTCTGTCTCGTGCTACGTGTCTCTTGTTCTATGTTCTCTGTCTCGTGCTACGTGTCTCTTGTTCTACGTGTCTCTTGTTCTATGTTGTTCTGTCTGCGTGCTACGTGTATCTTGTTCTATGTTGTTCTGTCTGCGTGCTACTTGTCTCTTGTTCTATGTGTCTCTGTCTGCGTGCTACGTGTCTCTTGTCCTGTTTCTCTGCTTGCATGTCTCTTGTTCTATGTTGTTCTGTCTGCGTGCTACATGTCTTGTTCTATGTGTCTCTGTCTGTGTGCTATGTGTCTCTTGTTCTCGTGTCTCTTGTTCTATGTTTCTCTGTCTGCGTGCTACGTGTCTCTTGTTCTATGTTTCTCTGTCTGGGTGCTACGTGTCTCTTGTTCTATGTTTCTCTGTCTGCGTGCTACGTGTCTCTTGTTCTATGTTTCTCTGTCTGCGTGCTACGTGTCTCTTGTTCTATGTGTCTCTGTCTGTGTGCTATGTGTCTCTTGTTCTACGTGTCTCTTGTTCTATGTTTCTCTGTCTGGGTGCTACGTGTCTCTTGTTCTATGTGTCTCTGTCTGCGTGCTACGTGTCTCTTGTTCTATGTTGTTCTGTCTGCGTGCTTCGTGTCTCTTGTTCTATGTTTTTCTGTCTGCGTGCTACGTGTCTCTTGTTCTACGTGTCTCTTGTTCTACGTGTCTCTTGTTCTATGTTTCTCTGTCTGCGTGCTACGTGTCTCTTGTTCTATGTTGTTCTGTCTGTGTGCTACGTGTATCTTGTTCTATGTGTCTCTGTCTGCGTGTACGTGTCTCTTGTCCTGTTTCTCTGTCTGCGTGTCTCTTGTTCTATGTTGTTCTGTCTGCGTGCTACTTGTCTCTTGTTCTATGTGTCTCTGTCTGCGTGCTACGTGTCTCTTGTCCTGTTTCTCTGTCTGCGTGTCTCTTGTTCTATGTTGTTCTGTCTGCGTGCTACATGTCTTGTTCTATGTGTCTCTGTCTGCGTGCTACGTGTCTCTTGTCCTGTTTCTCTGTCTGCGTGTCTCTTGTTCTATGTTGTTCTGTCTGCGTGCTACATGTCTTGTTCTATGTGTCTCTGTCTGCGTGCTACGTGTCTCTTGTTCTATGTGTCTCTGTCTGCATGCTACTTGTCTCTTGTTCTATGTTTCTCTGTCTGCGTGCTACGTGTCTCTTGTTCTATGTGGCTCTGTCTGCGTGTCCCTTGTTCTACGTGTCTCTGTCTGCGTGCTACGTGTCTCTTATTCTATGTTTCTCTGTCTGCGTGCTACTTGTCTCTTGTTCTATGTGTCTCTGTCTGCATGCTACTTGTCTCTTGTTCTATGTTTCTCTGTCTGCGTGCTACGTGTCTCTTGTTCTATGTGTCTCTGTCTGCGTGTCTCTTGTTCTATGTTTCTCTGTCTGCGTGCTACGTGTCTCTTGTTCTATGTTGTTCTGCATGTGCTCACTACTCATGGTGTGTCTGTATTGTTATTGTAATTGTTTTTAAAAACTTGCACAGGGACTCCAGGTCAAAATTAGCCGACTGGCTAAAACCAGCACTTTTACTGAAACGTTGATTCATGTGCACTGTCCCTGTAAAAATATAAATAAACTCAAACTCAGAACACTGATCAGTTCAACATATTAACACTACCCTGGGACTGGGCTCTGGGACTGGTTCCTGGGACTGGACTGGTTGCTGGGACTGGTTCCTGGGACTGGTTCCTGGGACTGGTTGCTGGGACTGGTTCCTGGGACTGGTTCCTGGGACTGGTTCCTGGGACTGGTTCCTGGGACTGGTTGCTGGGACTGGGACTGGTTCCTGGGACTGGTTGCTGGGACTGGTTCCTGGGACTGGTAGCTGGGACTGGTTCCTGGGACTGGTTCCTGGGACTGGTTCCTGGGACTGGTTCCTGGGACTGGACTGGTTCCTGGGACTGGTTGCTGGGACTGGTTCCTGGCACTGGTTCCTGGGACTGGTTCCTGGGACTGGACTGGTTCCTGGGACTGGTTCCTGGGACTGGACTGGTTCCTGGGACTGGTTCCTGGGACTGGACTGGTTCCTGGGACTGGTTCCTGGGACTGGTTGCTGGGACTGGTTCCTGGGACTGGTTGCTGGGACTGGTTCCTGGGACTGGTTCCTGGGACTGGTTCCTGGGACTGGTTCCTGGGACTGGACTGGTTCCTGGGACTGGTTCCTGGGACTGGTTCCTGGGACTGGTAGCTGGGACTGGTTCCTGGGACTGGTTCCTGGGACTGGTAGCTGGGACTGGTTCCTGGGACTGGTTGCTGGGACTGGTTCCTGGGACTGGTAGCTGGGACTGGTTCCTGGGACTGGACTGGTTCCTGGGACTGGACTGGTTCCTGGGACTGGTAGCTGGGACTGGTTCCTGGGACTGGTTCCTGGGACTGGTTCCTGGGACTGGTTCCTGGGACTGGACTGGTTCCTGGGACTGGTTCCTGGGACTGGTTGCTGGGACTGGACTGGTTCCTGGGACTGGTTCCTGGGACTGGTTGCTGGGACTGGACTGGTTCCTGGGACTGGTTGCTGGGACTGGTAGCTGGGACTGGTTCCTGGGACTGGTTCCTGGGACTGGACTGGTTCCTGGGACTGGTTCCTGGGACTGGTTGCTGGGACTGGTTCCTGGGACTGGTTCCTGGGACTGGACTGGTTCCTGGGACTGGTTCCTGGGACTGGTTGCTGGGACTGGACTGGCTCCTGGGACTGGTTCCTGGGACTGGTTGCTGGGACTGGTAGCTGGGACTGGTTCCTGGGACTGGTTCCTGGGACTGGTTCCTGGGACTGGACTGGTTCCTGGGACTGGTTGCTGGGACTGGTAGCTGGGACTGGTTCCTGGGAATGGTTCCTGGGACTGGACTGGTTCCTGGGACTGGGCTCTGGGACTGGTTCCTGGGACTGGTTCCTGGGACTGGTTCCTGGGACTGGTTCCTGGGATTGGTTCCTGGGACTGGTTCCTGGGACTGGTTGCTGGGACTGGTTCCTGGGACTGGTTCCTGGGACTGGACTGGTTCCTGGGACTGGTTGCTGGGACTGGTTCCTGGGACTGGTTCCTGGGACTGGTTCCTGGGACTGGTTCCTGGGACTGGTTCCTGGGACTGGACTGGTTCCTGGGACTGGTTCCTGGGACTGGTTGCTGGGACTGGTTCCTGGGACTGGTTGCTGGGACTGGTTCCTGGGACTGGTTCCTGGGACTGGACTGGTTCCTGGGACTGGTTGCTGGGACTGGTAGCTGGGACTGGTTCCTGGGACTGGTTCCTGGGACTGGTTCCTGGGACTGGACTGGTTCCTGGGACTGGTTCCTGGGACTGGTTCCTGGGACTGGCTCCTGGGACTGGACTGGTTCCTGGGACTGGTTCCTGGGACTGGTTCCTGGGACTGGTTCCTGGGACTGGTTGCTGGGACTGGACTGGTTCCTGGGACTGGTTCCTGGGACTGGTTCCTGGGACTGGTTCCTGGGATTGGTTCCTGGGACTGGTTCCTGGGACTGGTTCCTGGGACTGGTTCCTGGGACTGGTTGCTGGGACTGGACTGGTTCCTGGGACTGGTTCCTGGGACTGGTTCCTGGGACTGGTTCCTGGGACTGGTTCCTGGGACTGGTTCCTGGGACTGGTTGCTGGGACTGGACTGGTTCCTGGGACTGGACTGGTTGCTGGGACTGGACTGGTTCCTGGGACTGGACTGGTTCCTGGGACTGGTTCCTGGGACTGGTTGCTGGGACTGGTTCCTGGGACTGGTTGCTGGGACTGGACTGGTTCCTGGGACTGGTTCCTGGGACTGGTTCCTGGGACTGGTTCCTGGGATTGGTTCCTGGGACTGGTTCCTGGGACTGGTTCCTGGGACTGGTTCCTGGGACTGGTTGCTGGGACTGGACTGGTTCCTGGGACTGGTTCCTGGGACTGGTTCCTGGGACTGGTTCCTGGGACTGGTTCCTGGGACTGGTTGCTGGGACTGGACTGGTTCCTGGGACTGGTTCCTGGGACTGGTTCCTGGGACTGGTTCCTGGGATTGGTTCCTGGGACTGGTTCCTGGGACTGGTTCCTGGGACTGGTTCCTGGGACTGGTTGCTGGGACTGGACTGGTTCCTGGGACTGGACTGGTTCCTGGGACTGGACTGGTTCCTGGGACTGGACTGGTTCCTGGGACTGGTTCCTGGGACTGGTTCCTGGGACTGTTTCCTGGGACTGGTTCCTGGGACTGGTTCCTGGGACTGGTTCCTGGGACGGGTTGCTGGGACTGGACTGGTTCCTGGGACTGGTTCCTGGGACTGGTTCCTGGGACTGGTTCCTGGGACTGGTTCCTGGGACTGGTTGCTGGGACTGGTTCCTGGGACTGGTTCCTGGGACTGGACTGGTTCCTGGGACTGGTAGCTGGGACTGGTTCCTGGGACTGGTTCCTGGGACTGGTTCCTGGGACTGGACTGGTTCCTGGGACTGGTTCCTGGGACTGGTTCCTGGGACTGGCTCCTGGGACTGGACTGGTTCCTGGGACTGGTTCCTGGGACTGGTTCCTGGGACTGGTTCCTGGGACTGGTTGCTGGGACTGGACTGGTTCCTGGGACTGGTTCCTGGGACTGGTTCCTGGGACTGGTTCCTGGGATTGGTTCCTGGGACTGGTTCCTGGGACTGGTTCCTGGGACTGGTTCCTGGGACTGGTTGCTGGGACTGGACTGGTTCCTGGGACTGGTTCCTGGGACTGGTTCCTGGGACTGGTTCCTGGGATTGGTTCCTGGGACTGGTTCCTGGGACTGGTTCCTGGGACTGGTTCCTGGGACTGGTTGCTGGGACTGGACTGGTTCCTGGGACTGGTTCCTGGGACTGGTTCCTGGGACTGGTTCCTGGGACTGGTTCCTGGGACTGGTTCCTGGGACTGGTTCCTGGGATTGGTTCCTGGGACTGGTTCCTGGGACTGGTTCCTGGGACTGGTTCCTGGGATTGGTTCCTGGGACTGGTTCCTGGGACTGGTTCCTGGGACTGGTTCCTGGGACTGGTTGCTGGGACTGGACTGGTTCCTGGGACTGGACTGGTTCCTGGGACTGGACTGGTTCCTGGGACTGGACTGGTTCCTGGGACTGGTTCCTGGGACTGGTTCCTGGGACTGTTTCCTGGGACTGGTTCCTGGGACTGGTTCCTGGGACTGGTTCCTGGGACTGGTTGCTGGGACTGGTTGCTGGGACTGGTTCCTGGGACTGGTTCCTGGGACTGGTTCCTGGGACTGGTTCCTGGGACTGGTTCCTGGGACTGGTTCCTGGGACTGGTTCCTGGGACTGGACTGGTTCCTGGGACTGGTTCCTGGGACTGGTTCCTGGGACTGGTTCCTGGGACTGGTTGCTGGGACTGGTTCCTGGGACTGGTTCCTGGGACTGGACTGGTTCCTGGGACTGGTTCCTGGGACTGGTTGCTGGGACTGGTTCCTGGGACTGGTTCCTGGGACTGGACTGGTTCCTGGGACTGGTTGCTGGGACTGGTTCCTGGGACTGGTTCCTGGGACTGGACTGGTTCCTGGGACTGGTTCCTGGGACTGGTTCCTGGGACTGGTTCCTGGGACTGGTTCCTGGGACTGGACTGGTTCCTGGGACTGGTTCCTGGGACTGGTTCCTGGGATTGGTTCCTGGGACTGGTTCCTGGGACTGGTTCCTGGGACTGGTTCCTGGGA
This sequence comes from Oncorhynchus masou masou, assembly GCF_036934945.1. Lineage (NCBI taxonomy): Eukaryota > Metazoa > Chordata > Actinopteri > Salmoniformes > Salmonidae > Oncorhynchus > Oncorhynchus masou. The sequence goes on from NW_027010051.1 coordinate 9,846, forward strand.
CTGGACTGGTTCCTGGGACTGGTTGCTGGGACTGGTAGCTGGGACTGGTTCCTGGGACTGGTTCCTGGGACTGGTTCCTGGGACTGGACTGGTTCCTGGGACTGGTTGCTGGGACTGGACTGGTTCCTGGGACTGGTTGCTGGGACTGGACTGGTTCCTGGGACTGGTTGCTGGGACTGGTAGCTGGGACTGGTTCCTGGGACTGGTTCCTGGGACTGGTTGCTGGGACTGGTTCCTGGGACTGGTTCCTGGGACTGGTTCCTGGGACTGGACTGGTTCCTGGGACTGGTTCCTGGGACTGGTTCCTGGGACTGGACTGGTTCCTGGGACTGGTTCCTGGGACTGGTTCCTGGGACTGGTTCCTGGGACTGGTTCCTGGGACTGGACTGGTTCCTGGGACTGGTTCCTGGGACTGGTTCCTGGGACTGGTTGCTGGGACTGGGCTCTGGGACTGGTTCCTGGGACTGGTTCCTGGGACTGGTTCCTGGGACTGGTTCCTGGGACTGGTTGCTGGGACTGGGCTCTGGGACTGGTTCCTGGGACTGGTTCCTGGGACTGGTTCCTGGGACTGGTTTCTGGGACTGGGCTCTGATCACAGGACTACCAGGTTCTAGAGGACTCCTGTTATCTCCGGGCGTGAGAGGCTTAACTAGGGCCATCTACTTTAAGTGCTGTCTGTCTTCCCAGTGACCTACTTGGTGTGTGAACTGCTGACCGCTCACAACTTGAAGACATTTGTTGACACATCAACCAGGATCGTCAGGGCAATTTATGACTTGTTTAGGTAATCAGGGGGGGGGGGGGGGGGGTTTCATCTTCAAGCCAATCAGCGATAGTATTATTACATCAGTCTCCCCTGTTTTTCCCAGCGGTGGTCTGGTTGTTAAACTAATACTGTTCAGATGAGTTATTCTGGAAGGACAGAGAGTAGTTTCCCACCACTCTCTCACTTGAGTATCTTACCTAGTTATTTACAGATCTCACTATGTGTGTGTTTTCTGTACCGGTTGGCTCCTCTCCCTGTAGGCAGACGCTCCCCAACCCCTGGCTGTTTCTGATTTAGCGCACCCTGCCCACACAACCCCATGTGGAAATCCTTCGTCTCTGGCAGCGTTTGGAACTGCCCATCTGAGGTCAAGAACTCCAAGTTCATCCTATCCTACGCTGCCCTTCAGTCCCTTGACTTTTTGGCCCTGACGGAGGCTTGGATCAACTCAGAAAATACTGCTACTCAAGCTGCTCTCTCTTCATCTGACTACTTATTCTCTCATATTCCGAGAGCATCTGGTCATCGCTCTGGTGGCACATTGATACATATAGAGTGGAGATATTCTGTTTTTTTCCTCTTGCCTGTCCATCTCCTCATTTCAACTCCATTCTATCACTGTCACTTGTCCACTCGAACTTAACATTATTGTCATCTATCGCCCACCAGAAGCCCTTGGAGAGCATATCCAATGAGCTCGACACCTTAGAGAGTTCATCCAATGAGCTAGACGCCTTGGAGAGTTCATCCAACGAGCTTGACACTTTGATAAACTCACTTCCAGACGATGGCTAACCGCTATACTTGGTGACTTCAACCTCCCGACGTCGCCTTCGATTGATTTATTTTTCCGATCCCCTCCAACTCACAAGGCAGACAATACTCTAACCTCATCTTTACTGGAGGCTGTTCTCCTACTAATCTCACTATGACCCCCTCCATGTCTCTGTTCTCCTACTAATCTCACTGTAACCCCCCGCCAGGTCTCTGTTCTCCTACTAATCTCAGTGTAACCCCCTCCAGGTCTCTGTTCTCCTACTAATCTCACTGTAACCCCTCCAGGTCTCTGTTCTCCTACTAATCTCACTGTGACCCCCTCCAGGTCTCTGTTCTCCTACTAATCTCACTATGACCCCCCTCCAGGTCTCTGTTCTCCTACTAATCTCACTATGACCCCCTCCAGGTCTCTGTTCTCCTACTAATTTCACTGTAACCCCCTCCATGTCTCTGTTCTCCTACTAATCTCACTGTAACCCCCTCCAGGTCTCTGTTCTCCTACTAATCTCACTGTGACCTCCTCCAGGTCTCTGTTCTCCTACTAATCTCACTGTGACCCCCTCCAGGTCTCTGTTCTCCTACTAATCTCACTGTAACCTCCTCCACGTCTCTGTTCTCCTACTAATCTCACTGTAACCCCTCCAGGTCTCTGTTCTCCTACTAATCTCACTATGTCCCCCTCCAGGTCTCTGTTCTCCTACTAATCTCACTGTGACCCCCTCCAGGTCTCTGTTCTCCTACTAATCTCACTGTAACCCCCTCTAGGTCTCTGTTCTCCTACTAATCTCACTGTAACCCCCTCCAGGTCTCTGTTCTCCTACTAATCTCACTGTAACCCCCTCTAGGTCTCTGTTCTCCTACTAATCTCACTGTAACCCCCTCCAGGTCTCTGTTCTCCTACTAATCTCACTGTAACCCCCCTCTAGGTCTCTGTTCTCCTACTAATCTCACTGTGACCCCCTCCAGGTCTCTGTTCTCCTACTAATCTCACTGAACCCCCTCCAGGTCTCTGTTCTCCTACTAATCTCACTGTAACCCCTCCAGGTCTCTGTTCTCCTACTAATCTCACTATGACCCCCTCCAGGTCTCTGTTCTCCTACTAATCTCACTGTAACCCCCTCTAGGTCTCTGTTCTCCTACTAATCTCACTGTAACCCCCCTCCAGGTCTCTGTTCTCCTACTAATCTCACTGTAACCCCCTCCAGGTCTCTGTTCTCCTACTAATCTCACTGTAACCCCCTCCAGGTCTCTGTTCTCCTGCTAATCTCACTATGACCCTCCTCCAGGTCTCTGTTCTCCTACTAATCTCACTATGACCCCCCTCCAGGTCTCTGTTCTCCTACTAATCTCACTAGGACCCCCTCCAGGTCTCTGTTCTCCTACTAATCTCACTGTGACCCCCTCCAGGTCTCTGTTCTCCTACTAATCTCACTATGACCCCCTCCAGGTCTCTGTTCTCCTACTAATCTCACTGTAACCCTTAGAGAGTTCATCAATGATCTTGACACCTTGATAAGCTAATGTCCTGACGATGGCTCACCGCTGTTCGTACCTCCCGACGACTGCCTTCTATTAATTTCTTTCCAACTCTCTATTTTCTCTCCTTTTGACCCTTTTCCAGTCCCCTCCCACTCACAAGGCAGACAATACAGTTGGCCTTTACTAGAGGCTGTTTGCCTACTCCCCTGCTCCGTGGCTGAGTTACTCATTGCGAGCTTACAGAACAGGGCTGCGGGCAGCTGAGTGTAAATGGAGGAAAACTAAACATCCGGAGGACATATCACACTTCCTCTTCCTCCTCTCTACTTTCTCTTCCTCTGGGTCCCCTGCTAAAGCCAATTTTATCACTCTACATTTCAAGCTTCTGCCTCTACTCGTAGGAAACACTTTTCACTCTTGTCACAGAGGCTCTCCGCACTGCCAAAGCTGACTCTCTCTCCTCTGTTCTCATCCTCCTAGATCTATCTGCTGCCTTGGACACCGGGAACCATCAGATCCTCCCTCTCCACCCTCTCAGGGCTGGGTGTCTCAGGCTCTATCAGATCCTCCTCACCACCCTCTCAGGGCTGGGTGTCTCAGGCTCTATCAGATCCTCCTCTCCACCCTCTCAGCGCTGGGCATCTCAGGCTCTATCAGATCCTCCTCTCCACCCTCTCAGGGCTGGGTGTCAGTCTCTATCAGATCCTCCTCTCCACCCTCTCAGGGCTGGGTGTCAGTCTCTATCAGATCCTCCTCTCCACCCTCTCAGGGCTGGGAGTCTCAGGCTCTATCAGATCCTCCTCTCCACCCTCTCAGGGCTGGGTGTCTCAGGCTCTATCAGATCCTCCTCTCCACCCTCTCAGGGCTGGGCGTCTCAGGCTCCATCAGATCCTCCTCTCCACCCTCTCAGGGCTGGTGTCTCAGGCTCTATCAGATCCTCCTCTCCACCCTCTCAGGGCTGGGAGTCTCAGGCTCTATCAGATCCTCCTCTCCACCCTCTCAGGGCTGGGGGTCTGTCTCTATCAGATCCTCCTCTCCACCCTCTCAGGGCTGGGGGTCTGTCTCTATCAGATCCTCCTCTCCACCCTCTCAGGGCTGGGAGTCTCAGGCTCTATCAGATCCTCCTCTCCACCCTCTCAGGGCTGGGAGTCTCAGGCTCTATCAGATCCTCCTCTCCACCCTCTCAGGGCTGGGTGTCTCAGGCTCTATCAGATCCTCCTCTCCACCCTCTCAGGGCTGGGTGTCTCAGGCTCTATCAGATCCTCCTCTCAGGGCTGGTGTGTCAGTCTCTATCAGATCCTCCTCTCCACCCTCTCAGGGCTGGGCTTCTCAGACTCTATCAGATCCTCCTCTACACCCTTTCTGGGCTGGGTGTCTCAGGCTTTATCAGATCCTCCTCTACACCCTTTCTGGGCAGGGCACTGCAGCCCACCTGGTGTTCAACCTTACCAAGTCCTCCCACATCACCCCACTCATCCGCACACTCCACTGGCTTCCAGTCGAAGCTCGCATCCGCTACAAGACCATGCCTACGGAGCAGCAAGAGGAGCTACCCCTCCCTACTTTCAGGCTCAAACCCTACACCCCAACGAGAGCACTCCGTTCCGCCAACTTAGGTCCTTGTGGGAAAGCTTCCTGCCCATCTTCCAAAAATATCTGAAACTCTATATCTTCAAATAGTATCTTAAATAATCACCCAGAGTTGTACTATAGTTGAAACCACATGATATCTGTCTGTCTGTCTGTCTGTCTGTCTGTCTGTCTGTCTGTCACCCAGAGATTTACTATAATGGTAACATGATATCTTCTTTCTCTCTCTCCCCCTCCCTCCCTCCGTCCGTCCGTCCGTCCGTCCGTCTGCCTGTCTTTTATCCAGTGATGTACGCCATGGAGATCAACGTGGAGAAGGACAGAAAGACAGGGGACACCAGGATCCTGTCAGCGTCTGCAGTCAGCCCTGACGAAGTGCCTGACTGCGGGGTCAAGGTTTTCGACGACGGCCGGAATGTTGTCTACGAGGTCCGCTCGGGGGGGTCCTCTACCCTGGACAATGGGGTTCACCGCTGGAGCTCCCAACAGGTGGATGAGCTGATGAAGCGGGTCGGGGCGACCAGCGGCTGTGCTCAGGGAGGCAAGGCTAAGGTCACTGTCAACCCCGCCGACGCTGATGACCCCAAAATCTCCCCCAGGTCCATTGACCACTCCGCTGACCTCCCTACCAACTACACCTACACTACCCCCAGCGGTCCCTAGCTCTGCCACCACGCCCACAAGATGCCCCAGCCCCACGCCCCTATCACCACCCAGCCTCCACCCTGCCGGGAGGTGATATACGAAGGTGAGGTGACGAAGGCTCCCAGGCTACGGCAGAGAAGCCGATCACGATGATCTTCAATCATAATGTAGATGACCAGGATGAGACCAAGAGGCTGCTGGGATTCAACGGCACCATCAAAGCTGAGATCGTCCTGATTGATGAGGACGATGAGAAGTCGCTACGGGAGAAAACGGTGACAGACGGTTACTCCACCATGGACGGCAACGCCGCCGACCTGGTGTCCGCGCCCGCCGCTCAGCGACACCACGGAACTGTCGTCGGAGGGGAAGGACGAGAGCTCTGCCACGGCCACCAAGGAACTCCCCTCCCCAGCAGGTATAGAGAAGAAAGAGCGCTGCCACTGCTGTACTATCATGTGACCTCATTACTTTAACTACACTACCCACAACTCTGTTACTCTTGGGACTGCAGGGAGGGAGGAGCTCATTGGTTAATCAAGGCTCTGATCTCCTCCTCCCTAAACCCTCCTCCTCCTCCTCCTATTCCTCCTCACGGCTACTAACAGAACCCTCTGACGCCTGGAACTTGGCTGCATTGACATAATTCTTTTTAACTTTGACCTTTGACCCACCTTTGTGAGCCTGTGTCTGACCCTTATCCTGACAATGCCCCCCCCTGTCACTCTGTCACTCCCTTCAGTAGGACAACGGTGGAAGTTGCCCCGAATAAAGGGTCAGTTTTAGATTTTTACGACTACAGATGAAGGTCAGGATTGGATGAGGGGAAGCTGATCCTAGATCTGTACCTAGAGGAAACTTCACCCCAGAGCAAGGACAACACACCACCATTCCAACCAGAGGAGCACAGTGTTTGGGTTGGATTGGGCTTGCCACTAGTTTCATTGTATTCACAATACATTTGGTCTGTAAGAAATAGGTTATAACACAATCCTTTAAAACCTGACCAAGGAATGTTTGGTATTAAAGACCTGGATCAGATGACTCTCTATCTGGCACTCTGAAAAACAACAGAAAGTAGACCTGCACAAACAGAGATATAGTATGTTACAGTATAGATTGATACCCATCTGTCGAGTTGCCTTATTCAAGCAAAGACATCTGACTGACTGGATGGACTACAGACTAGGGGCCCATCCCAAACTGCACCTTATTCCCTATGTAACACAGTGCTTTTGACCAGAGCCTTGAGGGTAGAGAGGCCCTGACCTTGATACAACACCAAATATGTTTTATGTGAGGATTTGTGTAAAACGTAGTGCACTATATAGGGAATAGGGCTCTGGTCTAAAGTAGTGCACTATATAGGGAATAGGGCTCTGGTCTAAAGTAGTGCATTATATAGGGAATAGGGCCTGGTCTAAAGTAGTGCACTATATAGGGAATAGGGCTCTGGTCTAAAGTAGTGCATTATATAGGGAATAGGGCCTGGTCTAAAGTAGTGCACTATATAGGGAATAGGGCTCTGGTCTAAAGTAGTGTACTATATAGGGAATAGGGCTCTGGTCTAAAGTAGTGCATTATATAGGGAATAGGGCTCTGATCTAAAGTAGTGCATTATATAGGGAATAGGGCCTGGTCTAAAGTAGTGCACTATATAGGGAATAGGGTGCCATTTGGGATATATCCTGAGAAGGGCTACTTATGACCTTCTGTCTATACTGTAAGAAACATGAACAGTTATCATAATTAACGATAGGCACTGTACAAAAGCTCCTCACCGAACCATGTCAGAGTACAGGAGGGACTCTACCAAGGTTTCAGAGTATAGGAGGGAACACTACCAGGGTATCAGAGTACAGGAGGGAACAACCAGAGTATGGGATTGAATTTTACCAGGGTTTCAGAGTATAGGAGGGGAACACTACCAGGGTATCAGAGTACAGGAGGGAACTACCAGGGTATCAGAGTATAGGAGGGAACTACCAGGGTTTCAGAGTATAGGAGGGAACTCTACCAGGGTATTAGAGTATAGGAGGGAACTACCAGAGTATAGGAGGGAACTACCAGAGTATAGGAGGGAACTACCAGAGTTTCAGAGTATAGGAGGGAACACTACCAGGGTATCAGAGTATAGGAGGGAACTACCAGAGTATAGGAGGGAACTACCAGAGTATAGGAGGGAACTACCAGGGTATCAGAGTATAGGAGGGAACTACCAGGGTTTCAGAGTATAGGAGGGAACTACCAGGGTATTAGAGTATAGGAGGGAACTACCAGAGTATAGGAGGGAACTACCAGGGTTTCAGAGTACAGGAGGGAACACTACCAGGGTTTCAGAGTACAGGAGGAACTCTACCAGGGTATCAGAGTATCGGAGGGAACAACCAGAATATGGGATTGAATTTTACCAGGGTTTCAGAGTATAGGAGGGAACTACCAGAGTATAGGAGGGAACTCTACCAGGGTATTAGAGTATAGGAGGGAACTCTACCAGTGTGTCAGAGTATAGGAGAGTACTACCAGGGTTTCAGAGTATAGGAGGGAACAACCAGAGTATGGGATTGAATTTTACCAGGGTTTCAGAGTATAGGAGGGAACACTACCAGGGTTTCAGAGTATAGGAGAGTACTACCAGGGTATCAGAGTATAGGAGGGGACTACCAGGGTTTCAGAGTATAGGAGGGAACAACCAGAATATGGGATTGAATTTTACCAGGGTTTCAGAGTATAGGAGGGAACACTACCAGGGTATCAGAGTACAGGAGGGAACAACCAGAGTATGGGATTGAATTTTACCAGGGTTTCAGAGTATAGGAGGGAACACTACCAGGGTGTCAGAGTATAGGAGGGAACTACCAGGGTTTCAGAGTATAGGAGGGAACTACCAGGGTTTCAGAGTACAGGAGGGAACTACCAGGGTATCAGAGTATAGGAGGGAACACTACCAGGGTATCAGAGTATCGGAGGGAACTACCAGGGTTTCAGAGTATAGGAGGGAACTACCAGGGTTTCAGAGTACAGGAGGGAACATTCAGAGTATAGGAGGGAACACTACCAGGGTATCAGAGTACAGGAGGGAACACTACCAGGGTATCAGAGTACAGGAGGGAACTACCAGGGTTTCAGAGTATAGGAGGGAACTACCAGAGTTTCAGAGTACAGGAGGGAACTACCAGGGTTTCAGAGTATAGGAGGGAACTACCAGAGTTTCAGAGTATAGGAGGGAACTACCAGAGTTTCAGAGTACAGGGAGGGAACTACCAGGGTTTCAGAGTACAGGAGGGAACCTCATTATGATATTAGATTTACTGTATTTGAATGTTTTTGCTTTTTGAACAAAATGTATTGAAAGGCCATTGAAAGGACTTATGAAACCACAGATCTCCTCAATGCAGAACATGTCAGTGTTACGACTCAACTCAGATCAGCAGCTGGTTTTCAGGTTACTGACATGCTCTATATTTTTATATCACTCTTTGTCTCTGTGTTCTCTCTCTCTCTCTCTCTCTCTCTGTCTCTCTGTCTCTAATCAATATTCTCACTTCTCAATCTTTCTCTCTCTGTGTTGTCTCTCTCTCTCTCTGTATCTGTGTCCTCCCTATCTCTCACTCTCTCTCTGTCTCTGTGTTGTCTCTCTTTCTCTCTCTCTCTCCATATCTGTGTCCTCCCTATCTCTCACTCTCTCTCCCTATCTCTCTCTGTCTCTGTGTTGTCTCTCTTTCTCTCTCTCTCTCCATATCTGTGTCCTCCCTATCTCTCACTCTCTCTCCCTATCTCTCTCTGTCTCTGTGTTGTCTCTCTTCTCTCTCTCTCTCCATATCTGTGTCCTCCCTATCTCTCACTCTCTCTCCCTATCTCTCTCTGTCTCTGTGTTCTCTCTCTCTCTCTATCTCTGTGTCTCTCTGTCTCTGTCTCTGTGTTGTCTCTCTCTCTGTCTCTCTCTGTCTCTGTGTTCTCTTTCTCTCTGTCTGTCTCTCTTCTCGATATTTCTGTCTCTCTTCTCAATCTTTTCTCTCTGTATCTGTGTCCTCCCTATCTCTCACTCTCTCTCTCTCTCTCTGTGTATCTGTGTCCTCTCTCTCTCTCTCTCTCTCTCTGTATCTGTGTATCTGTGTCCTCCCTATCTCTCAATCTTTCTCTCTCTGTATCTGTGTCCTCCCTATCTCTCTCTCTCTCTCTCTCTCTCTCTCTCTCTCTCTCTCTATCTGTGTCCTCCCTATCTCTCTCTCTCTGTATCTGTGTCCTCCCTATCTCTCTCTCTCTGTATCTGTGTCCTCCCTATCTTTCACACTCACTCTCACTCTCTCTTCTCTATTTAAATGCCTTGGATCATAGGTGGTATCTTTTAAAGGAACTAGGGGGCCAAACTCTCTCCCAGGTTAGTCTAACATTCCTTTTCAGAGGGTGGAGAACACTTACTGCCAACTAAAGCTCTATTTGCATAGCACTACTGTCTCAAACACAGTGAGAACATGTCATGTCTGACACAGTGAGAACATGTATAACACAGTGAGAACATGTCTAACACAGTGAGAACATGTCTGACACAGTGAGAACATGTCTAACACAGTGAGAACATGTCTAGCTAACACAGTGAGAACATGTCTAGCTAACACAGTGAGAACATGTCTAGCTAACACAGTGAGAACATGTCTAGCTAACACAGTGAGAACATGTCTAACTAACACAGTGAGAACATGTCTGTGAGAACATGTCTAACTAACACAGTGAGAACATGTCTAACACAGTGAGAACATGTCTAACACAGTGAGAATATGTCTAACTAACACAGTGAGAACATGTCTAACACAGTGAGAACATGTCTAACACAGTGAGAATATGTCTAACTAACACAGTGAGAACATGTCTAACACAGTGAGAACATGTCTAACTAACACAGTGAGAACATGTCTAACACAGTGACACAGTGAGAACATGTCTAACTAACACAGTGAGAACATGTCTAATACAGTGAGAACATGTCTAACTAACACAGTGAGAACATGTCTAACACAGTGAGAACATGTCTAATACAGTGAGAACATGTCTAACTAACACAGTGAGAACATGTCTAACTAACACAGTGAGAACGTGTCTGACACAGTGAGACCATGTCTAACTAACACAGTGAGAACATGTCTAACTAACACAGTGAGAACATGTCATGTCTAATACAGTGAGAACATGTCTAACTAACACAGTGAGAACATGTCTAACACAGTGAGAACATGTCTAACACAGTGAGAACATGTCTGACACAGTGAGAACATGTCTAACACAGTGAGAACATGTCTAACTAACACAGTGAGAACATGTCTGACACAGTGAGAACATGTCTGACACAGTGAGAACATGTCTAACACAGTGAGAACATGTCTAACACAGTGAGAACATGTCTAACTAACACAGTGAGAACATGTCTAACACAGTGAGAACATGTCTAACACAGTGAGAACATGTCTAGCTAACACAGTGAGAACATGTCTAACTAACACAGTGAGAACATGTCTAGCTAACACAGTGAGACCATGTCTAACTAACACAGTGAGAACATGTCTAACACAGTGAGAACATGTCTAACACAGTGAGAACATGTCTAGCTAACACAGTGAGAACATGTCTAACTAACACAGTGAGAACATGTCTAACACAGTGAGAACATGTCTAACTAACACAGTGAGAACATGTCTGTGAGAACATGTCTAACTAACACAGTGAGAACATGTCTGACACAGTGAGAACATGTCTAACACAGTGAGAACATGTCTAACACAGTGAGAACATGTCTAACACAGTGAGAACATGTCTAACTAACACAGTGAGAACATGTCTGACACAGTGAGACCATGTCTAACTAACACAGTGAGAACATGTCTAACACAGTGAGACCATGTCTAACTAACACAGTGAGAACATGTCTGACACAGTGACACAGTGAGCACATGTCTGACACAGTGAGCACATGTCTAACACAGTGAGAACATGTCTAACACAGTGAGACCATGTCTAACTAACACAGTGAGAACATGTCTGTGAGAACATGTCTGACACAGTGAGAACATGTCTAACACAGTGAGAACATGTCTGACATAGTGAGAACATGTCTAACACAGTGAGAACATGTCTGACACAGTGAGAACATGTCTGACAATTACAATAATACTGAATGAACACTTATTTTAACTCAATATAATACATCAATAAAATCTATTTAGTCTCAAATAAATAACGAAACATGTTCAATTTGGTTTAAATAATGCAAAAGCACAGGGTTGGAGAAGAAAGTAAAAGTGCAATATGTGCCATGTAAGAAAGCTAACGTTTAAGTTCCTTGCTCAGAACATGAGAACATGAAAGGTGGTGGTTCCTTTTAACATGAGTCTTCAATATTCCCAGGTAAGAAGTTCTAGGTTGTAGTTATTATAGGATTTGGCTCTCGGTACCATTTGTATTTCATATACCTTTGACTATTGGATGTTCTATTAGGTACTTTAGTATTGCCATCCTCATCTCAGGAGTTGATAGGCTTGAAGTCATAAACAGCGCAATGCTTGAAGCATTGCAAAGAGCTGCTGGCAAACGCAGTAAAGTGCTGTTTGAATGAATGCTTACGAGCCTGCTGCTGCCTACCACCGCTCAGTCAGACTGCTCTATCAAATCATAGACTTAATTATAATAACACACAGAAATACAAGCCTTAGGTCACTAATATGGTCAAATCCAGAAACTATCATTTAGAAAACAAAACGTTTATTCTTTCAGTGAAATACGGAACCGTTCCGTATTTAATCTAAGGGGTGGCATCCATCAGTCTAAATATTGCTGTTACATTGCGCAACCTCCAATGTTATGTCATAATTACATACAATTTCTGGCAAATTAGTTCGCAATGAGCCAGGCGGAACATATACCGTGACTCTGCGTGAAATGAACGCAGGAGAAGTGACACAATTTCCCCTGCTAACATGCATTTATTTTAACTAAATATGCAGGTTTCAAAATATATACTCCTGTGTATTGATTTTAAAGAAAGGCATGTGTGGTGTTTATGGTTAGGTACATTTGTGCAACGATTGTGCTTTTTGCAAATGTGCATTTGTTAAATCTTTCCCCCGTTTGGCGAAGTTGAAGTAGGCTTTGATTCGATGGTAAATTAACGGGCACCGCATTGATTATATGCAACGCAGGACAAGCTAGTTAACCTAGTAATATCATCAACCATGTGTAGTTAACTAGTGATTATGTGAAAATTGATTGTTTTTTATAAGATACGTTTAATGCTAGCTAGCAACTTACCGTGACTCCTTGCTGCCCTCATAACAGGTAGTCAGCCGGCTCCTCGTGCAATGTAATCGGTGTCCAAAAAGGCCAACAACTGATTGTTATGAAAACTTGAAATAGTCCAATCGGTCAATCTCTAGTTAACATGGCGCTAACAATTATGGGATCTGGCTTAGCTTTGCACAAGCCCACCACAAATATACAGTGGGGCAAAAGTATTTAGTCAGCCACCAATTGTGCAAGTTCTCCCACTTAAAAAGATGAGAGAGGCCTGTAATTTTCATCATAGGTACACTTCAACTATGACAGACAAAATAAGAAAAGAAAATCCAGAAAATCACATTGTAGGATTTTAATGAGTTTATTTGCAAATTATGGTGGAAAATAAGTAAACAAAAAAAGGTTACATTTGAATCAGAATCCCATGATGTACAGTGAGGTATTGTTGGCAGAATAGATGGATGCAGTTCAATGCTTGATTAATATAATGAACTTCTTGCTAGTCCAAAACAAAATCCCAATGAGGTTTTAAATCCCAACTGGCCTGGTACATTGTTTGCTGCCTCCATTCGGGATGCACTGCTTCAGTTCAAAATTTTGGACAAAAAAACAGATGAATGTAACTACGGCTGGAAATGTCAATGTAATCAAACGAGCAACGGATCACAAGTCAGTCATAACGTGACTAATAGGTCAAACACTAATAGGAAACACAAGAGAGTATAAATTAATTAACAGTTGAGTCATCACCTTTATGAAATTACCGCCTGATCTGCTCGCATAGGTGAAATTCAATTTCGATTGCGCTGCTTTGTGTGTCTCATTTTACAGCAGAGGGAAGGTGTACAGAATCACAGTCCTATTTAGGCTACTGAAATGTGTCAGTCTGGCTTCGGTTTCTAAAGCTTGACAATGAATAAGAAAACAACAACAAAACAACAGCAACAAACACTAAGGAGAACCATCTAGGCATTTTACAGCAACATTTAAGCAGTAGCCGCGGCTGGCTATTCATGTCATAATACATGTCAAGTGCACCATACAGCAATGCGGCATTCAACTTTACCGGTGATCCAATGTTACAACAACCTACAGATATGGTTTTGTTATTTGCTGTTGTTAAATACTTTTGGGTCACAGAATATTTTACAAATCTGCGAGCAAAGCAGCAAAGGCTGGACAGATATTATTGATCTCTTCTTCCTCTAACCCTCCTGTCCTCTAACCCTCCTGTCCTCCTGTCCTCCTGTCCTCTAGCCCTCCTGTCCTCTAGCCCTCCTGTCCTCTAGCCCTCCTGTCCTCCTGTCCTCTAGCCCTCCTGTCCTCCAACCCTCCTGTCCTCTAACCCTCCTGTCCTCCTGTCCTCCAGCCCTCCTGTCCTCTAGTCCTCCTGTCCTCTAGCCCTCCTGTCCTCTAGCCCTCCCTGTCCTCTAGCCCTCCTGTCCTCCTGTCCTCTAGCCCTCCTGTCCTCTAGCCCTCCTGTCCTCTAGCCCTCCTGTCCTCTAGTCCCCCCTGTCCTCTAGTCCTCCTGTCCTCCAGCCCTCCTGTCCTCCATGCCCTCCTGTCCTCCAGTCCTCCTGTCCTCTAGCCCTCCTGCCCTCCAGCCCTCCTGTCCTCAGCCCTCCTGTCTCCCTGTCCTCTAGCCCTCCTCCTCCTGTCCTCTAGTCCTCCTGCCCTCCTGTCCTCTAGTCCTGTCCTCCTGTCCTCTAGTCCTCCAGCCCTCCTGTCCTCTAGTCCTCCAGGCCCTCCTGTCCTCTAGCCCTCCTGTCCTCTGCCCTCCTGTCCTCTAGCCCCTCCTGTCCTCTAGTCCTCCTGCCCTCTAGCCCTCCTGTCCTCCTGTCCTCTAGTCCTCCTGTCCTCCTGTCCTCTAGCCCTCCTGTCCTCTAGTCCTCCTGTCCTCCTGTCCTCCTGTCCTCTAGCCCCTCCTGTCCAGTCCTAGCCCTCCTGTCCCTAGTCCCCCTGTCCTCCTAGTCCCCTGTCCTCTAGTCCCCCTGTCCTCTGTCCTGTCCTCCTGTCCTCCTGTCCCCTGTCCCCCTGTCCTCTAGTCCTCCTGTCCTCTAGTCCCCTGGTCTAGTCCCCCTGTCTAGTCCCCCCTCCTGTCCTCCAGCCCTCCTGTCCTCAGCCCCTCCTGTCCTCTCCTCTAGTCCCCCTGTCCTCCCCCCTAGTCCTCCTGTCCTCCTGTCCTCCTGCCCTCCTGTCCTAGTCCTCCTGCCCTCCTGCCCTCATGTCCTCCCTGTCCTCTCATGTCCTCTAGTCTCCTGGTCCTCTAGTCCTCCCTGTCCTCCTGTCCTCTAGTCCTCCCTGTCCTCATGTCCTCTAGTCCTCCTGTCCTAGTCCTCCTGCCCTCCTGTCCTCTAGTCCTCCTGTCCTCTAGTCCTCCTGTCCTCCTGCCCTCCTGTCCTCTAGTCCTCCTGTCCTCTAGCCCTCCTGTCCTCATGTCCTCCTGTCCTCTAGTCCTCCTGTCTCTCTAGTCCCCCTGTCCTCTGTCCCCCTGTCCTCTAGTCCTCCTGTCCTCTAGTCCTCCTGTCCTCCTCCTCCTGTCCTCTAGTCCTCCTGTCCTCCTGCCCTCCTGTCCTCTAGTCCTCCTGTCCTCTAGCCCTCCTGTCCTCTAGTCCTCCTGTCCTCCTGCCCTCCTGTCCTCTAGTCCTCCTGTCCTCTAGAGCCCTCATGTCCTCTAGTCCTCCTGTTGTCCTGTCCTCATGTCCTCTAGCCCTCATGTCCTCTAGTCCTCCTGTCCTCTAGCCCTCCTGTCGTCCTGTCCTCCTGTCCTCTAGCCCTCCTCTAGCCCTCCTGTCGTCCTGTCCTCATGTCCTCTAGCCCTCCTGTCCCCCTGTCCTCTCCCTGTCCTCATGTCCTCTAGTCCTCCTATCCTCTTAGCCCTCATGTCCTCTAGTCCTCCTGTCCTCTAGTCCTCCTGTCCCCCCTGCCTCATGTCCTCTAGTCCTCCTGTCCTCTATGTCCTGTCCCTCATGTCCCTCTAGCCCTCCTGTCCTCATGTCCTCTAGTCCTCCTGTCCCTCCATGTCCTCTAGTCCTCCTGTCCTCTAGCCCTCCCTGTCCCCCTGTCCTCATGTCCTCTAGTCCTCCTGTCCTCTAGCCCTCCTGTCGTCCTGTCCTCCTGTCCTCTTATTCAGGCCCCAAGATGCACCACAGCAGAGAGTAGCCAGGGCATTGGGGGCACCTCTTATTCAGGCCCCAAGATGCACCACAGCAGAGAGTAGCCAGGGCATTGGGGGGGGGACCTCTTATTCAAGCCCCAAGATGCACCACAGCAGGGAGTAGACAGGGATATTATATTCAAAGCCCACACGTTTTAATAACAACAAACCTTGGTCATTTTTTCCTAGAGTGTGTTGAATTTCTATGTGTATAAAACAATGAGTTATCATTATTTTGTTTTTTTATGCTTCGTGATTACTTCAGGATGACAGCACGTGTCTGGTTTCAAAAGGCCTTAGTAGTTCAACTCAGAGAATACACCATGGATTAATAACACAATACTAAAGTAGTGATTTCAGGGGCAGCCGCCTCACCGGATTCCTGGTCCAACAACTGTCAACCCAATGCCTTCTCCGGTTACACCAAGAGATCTGAACCGCCTGCTGAAGTTGCTAGGTGTTGGCTTAAGATCGCTACAATATCCCTTCATTCTAAGCCAAGCACAATCCGCCACACCTGTTCTCTCGTCTTGCAGAGTCCACCGATCGACAAACCTCACCGATCGACAAACCTCACCGATCGACAAACCTCACCGATCGACAAACCTCACCGATCGACAAACCTCACCGATCGACAAACCTCACCGATCGACAAACCTCACCGATCGACAAACCTCACCGATCGACAAACCTCACCGATCGACAAACCTCACCGATCGACAAACCTCCATGATAGAATGAATTCAGACCACTAGCTATAAACGAGGAATGTTTTTCACATCTTCGGGAAGTGAGCGTTTGTTTGTGAAGATGTTTTTGTGTGAAAAAAAATCTAGAAATATCACTGTAGCTGTCTGCAAATATGGGCCTGTGTCCCAAAATGTCTCCCTATTCCCTACAGAGTGAACCAGGTTTGACCGGACACTGGTAAAAAAGTAGTGCACTCTATAGGGAATGTGGTGCCATGTAGAAGAACCTCTGTGTTTTGAGTTGACGATAATAACCGTGAGTTTTTGTGTGAGGACGTACCAGGCCTTGACCGAATGCCGTTGAGCAGACAGTGTGCATCCCAAATGGCCCCCATCCCAAATGGCCCCCCATCCCAAATGGCCCCCATCCCAAATGGCCCCCATCCCAAATGGCCCCCATCCCAAATGGCCCCCCATCCCAAATGGCCCCCATCCCAAATGGCCCCCCATCCCAAATGGCCCCAAATGGCCCCCATCCCAAATGGCCCCCATCCCAAATGGCCCCCATCCCAAATGGCCCCCATCCCAAATGGCCCCCATCCCAAATGGCATCCCCCATCCCAAATGGCCCCCCATCCCAAATGGCCCCCCATCCCAAATGGCCCCCTATTCCAACAGAGCACTACTTTAGACCCATCGGCGTGACGCTGAGGGCCCTGGGATAAGGTCAAACAGAGAGCACTATGGACAGAAAGAGGTGCCAGGTTTCAGAACTAACCACACAACAAACTAATACTTCATTTTGGAAAGCTGAAGTGCCATTTTTGTTTTGTTACAGTTATTTATGCTTACGATATTGTCTCTCTGTCTCTCATTCAACCTGTTGCTCCTTCATGCCCTTCAGTCCAGTCAATCTATCGGTGGTCTGGCCTGCTGAAGCAGTAATTTTTATTCTCACCATCTCCTCTGTAAGGTATAATAACCAGTACAATAAACAGCAGTTGTTCAGTGTGGCTAACCCTCCTGTGTCTTTGCTAACTTTCTCTAAAACCTGTTCTTCAATTATCAGGACAGTAAACTATTTGCTTCTTTCTCTAAAACACTGTTCTTCAATTATCAGGACAGTAAACTATTCTAGCACTACTCACATACACTACACTACTCTAACACTACACTACTACTATTACACAACCACTACACTACTACACAACTACCACTACACTACCTCTACCACTACCACTACACTACTCTACCACTACACTACTCTACCACTACACTACTCTAACACTACACTACTCTACTACCACTACACACTACTGCCGCTACGCTACACTACTACGCTACACTACGCTGCCACTACACTTCCTAACACTACACTACTCGACTACTACACTACACTACACCACCACTACGCTACTATACTCTACCACTACACTACTCTACTACCACACTACTCACACCTGCTGCTGCTACTACTACTCTACCACTACACTACTCTACTACTACAATACTGTACCACTACGCTACTCTACCACTACTCTACTCTACCACTACACTACTCTATTACTTCACTACTCTACCAAATACTATACTACACTACTCTACCACTCAAGAGTACACTACAACTGTACACTACACTACACTACTCTACTACAGCACTACACTACAACGACACTACACTACTCAACTACTACAACTCTACTACTACACTGCTCTCCGTTACTATTACACAACTCTACACTACTACACTACACTACTATAACACTACTCTACTACTACACTACAGCACTGCACTACAACCACTACACTACATTACACTACTCTACCACTACACTACACCACTCTACTACTACACTACACTACACTACCACTAAACTACACTACTACTACACTACTCCACTACTACACGCACACTACTCTACTACTGCCACTACTCTACCGCTAACACTCCACGACAATACACAACTCTACCACTACACTCCAGTACAACACTACTCTACTACTGCACTGCACTCCACCACTACACTACACTACTACTACACTACTGCTCTGCCACTGCACTACACTACTCTAGTACAACACTACACTACTACTACACTACTCTACTACTACACTACTCTACCACTACTCTACCACTACACTTCCACTACACCACACTACTCGACTGCTGGCTCTGCCACTACACTACACAACTCTGCTACTACACTGCTCTACCACTACTGCGCTGCCACTAGTCTACCACTACTATACCCACTACACTACCCTACTCCACTACACTTGCGCGCGCTGCCAATACCTCCAATTGCTGCTGCGCTGCTCACACTACTCTACTAATACTCTACTGCGCTACACTATGGTTCCTAGTACGACACACACCACTGCTACTACACTACTGCTACTATATTCCTATTTCCCTACCACTACTCTGCTACACTACCACTACACTACTCCACCACTACTCTAATACTACGCTCCTGTGCCACTGCTCTACTCTACCACTACTCTACTAGACTACTCCACCACTACTTTACTACTACACTACTCTACTACTACTCTTCCACTACACTTCTCTACTACTACACTACACTACCACCACACTGCTCTAATCCAACCGTACTCTACCACTACACCACTCTATTACTACACTACTCTACCACTACTCTACTAAACCACTACACTACTCTACTATTACACTAATCTACCAATACACTACTCTACTACTACACAACACTACACTACTACTATACTACTCTACTACTACTACACTACTACTACACTAATCTACCACTACACTACTCTACCACAACACTACTCTACTTCTACTACACTAATACTACACTACTACTACACTAATACTACACTACTCCACCACTACACTACTCTACCACTACACTACTCTACCACCACACTATTACTACACTACGCTACTACTACACTACTCAAATACTATACTACACTACTCTACCACTAGACTACACTACAACTACACTACTCTACCACTACACTATACTGCACTGCTCTGCTACAAAACTATGGCAAGGCACTACATCTGCTGCTGCACAGCTCTGCTACTACACTACACTACGGTTGCCACACTGCTCTACCACTGCACTGCACTACGATTAGACTACTCTACTCTACTACCACACTTCTACCACTACACCACTATACCCCTCTACTACTACACTGCTCTGCCACTGCACTGCACTACACTACTCCACTGCTGCAATTTTACACTTACTCTACTACAACGCTACACTACTACTACATTACTCTACTACTACACTACTCTACCACTACTTCCGCTGCACTACCTGGGCACTACACTACACTGCTGCTGCACTGCTCTGCTGCTGCACTGCCCTGCCACCACACTGCACAATAAGCTCTGCTGCTACACTGCTCTACCACTACTCTGCCACTAGTCTACCACTACTCTACTACTACACTACTATACCACTACTCTACTACTACACTACTCTACCACTACACAACTACTACACTACTCTACTACGGTACACACCTCTGCTGCTACACTACTCACCTACTACTCTACTCTACCTTACTGCTCACACTACCACTACACTACTCCACCACTGCTCTGTACTACGCTACTCTACTACTACTCTACTCTACCACTACTGCCTGGACTGCTCCACCACTGCTCTACTACTACTGCTGCTCTGCTACTACTCTACCACTACACTTCTCTACTACTACACAACACTACTACTACACTACTCTAATATCACTGCTCCCACTACATTACTCTACCACTGCACTACTCTACTACTACACCACTCTACCAGTACACTACCTCATTACACTACTTGCACTAGCTCTGCCACTGGTTAACCACTACACTACCACTAGTCAGCCACTACACTGCTCAACCACTACACTGCTCTGCCACTACAATGCTCTACCACTACACTACTCTGCACTGCTCTCACTTACTGCACTACTCTACCACTACACTGCTCTGCCACTGCACTACACTCTACTCTATTACACTACTCAAATACTATACTACACTACTCTACCACTAGAGTACACTAAACTACACTACTGCTCAACTGCTATACTGCCCTGCTCTCAGACCACTCTATCACCTTTTCTCTCCCACTACACCAGTACACTAGACCACTGACTACACTATCTCACACTACTCCCACTACTCTACTACTACACTACTCTACGCAACCTTTATTTAACCAGGCAAGCCAGTTAAGAACAAATTCTTATTTTCAATTGTCAGCTCGGGGTTTGAACTCACAACCCGTTGCTGGTCCCAACGCTCTAACCACTGGAAACAGGCTGCCTGCCGCCCCACTACCACTACTACACTGCCACTGCACTGCTCCACCGCTGCTAATACTACGCTACTTCACTACTACTCTGCTCTACCACTACTCTCTACTCTACTAGACTACTCCACTGCACTTTACTACTACACTACACTACTACTACACTACTTAATATCACACTACTCTCCCTTACATTTACATTACCTCTACACTACACTACACTCTAACATACTACTCTACCAGTACACTACTCTACCATTACACTACTCTACCACTACACCACCACTAGTCAACCACTACACTACCACTACTCTACCACTACACTACTCTACCACCACACTACTCTACCACTTCTCTACACTACTACTACATTACACTACTACTACACTACCACTACACTGTTCTACTACTACACTACTCTACCACTACACTACTCTACTACTACACTACTGTACCACTACTCTACCACTACGCTACTCTACCACTACACTACTCTACCACTACACTACTCTACTACCACACTACTCTTCCACTACACTACTCTACCAATACACTACTCACTACTACAATACTGTACCACTACGCTACTCTACCACTAATCTACCTACCACTACACTACTCTACCACTACACTACCACTACAATACTCTCTACCACTACTACCACTACACTACTCTACCACTACTCTATCACACTTCTCTACCACTTCTCTACTCTGCCACTACTCTACTCTACCACTACTCTACTCTCTGCCTTCTGGGTCCAATGCATCCCTACTATATTACCAAGCCATAACAACAAACTCCATAAACAGTGTAAATCCAAAATGGCATCTTATTCCATATATAGTGACCAGGTCAGAGTTTCACTGCTCTAACAAGGTGCCATTTGGAAAGCAGCAACAGTCTGAAAACCTTCCAGTGCCATTGTATTGTACATCCCAACCACTTCCTGTTTCATATACTTCCTGTTTCATCTACTGATGCAACTACCAAAGGCTGTTTAACGGACATTCATGACCAAGCTCAACACAAAGAGAGGTCAAATTACAGAGGTCAGCACAGACCTCAGCACAGAGAGATGTCAGCACAGAGAGAGGTTAGCACAGAGAGAGGTTAGCACAGAGAGAGGTCAGCACAGAGAGCTCAGCACAAGTTAGCACAGAGAGAGGTTAGCACAGAGAGAGGTCAACACAAAGAGAGGTCAACACAGAGAGAGGTCAACACAATGAGAGGTCTCCAGCACAATACAGAGAGAGCTCCACAGAGGTCAGCACAGAGAGAGACGCAGCTCAACACAGAGAGAGGTTAACACAGAGGTCAGCACAGAGAGAGTCAACACTGTCAACACAATGAGAGGTCAACACAGCGCAATACAAAGAGAGCTCCAACACAGAGAGAGTCAGCACAGCACAGAGAGGTCAACACAGAGGTCAACACAATGGAGGTCAACACAGCTCAAGGTCACAAAGAGAGGTCAGCACAGAGGTCAACACACAGCTCAATACAAAGGGAGGTCAACACAGCTCAATACAAAGAGAGGACAACACCGCTCAATACAGATCAATACAAACAGAGGTCAACACAGCTCAATACAAGAGGGGTCAACACAGCTCAATACAGCTCTAAACACAAAGAGGTCAACACTGCTCAACACAAAGAGAGATCAACACAGCTCAATACACAGAGGTCTAAACAGATCAATACAAAAAGAGGTCTAAACAGATCAACAAAGAGAGGTCAACACAGCTCAATACAAAGAATCAAAACAGCTCAACACAGATCAATACAAACAGAGGTCTAAACAGCTCAACACAAAGAGAGGTCAACACAGCTCAATACACAGAGAGGTCAAACAGCTCAACACAGAGAGCACTGTCAACACAGAGGTCAACACAGCTCACTACACATAGAGGTCAACACAGCTCAGTAAACAGAGAGGTCAAACACAGCTCAGTACATAGAGGTCAACACAGCTCAGTACACAGAGAGGTCAACACAGCTCAGTAAACATAGAGGTCAACACAGCTCAGTACACAGAGAGGTCAACACAGCTCAGTACACATAGAGGTCAACACAGCTCAGTACACAGAGAGGTCAACACAGCCCAGTACACAGAGAGGTCAACACAGCTCAGCACACATAGAGGTCAACACAGCTCAGTACACAGAGAGGTCAACACAGCTCAATACACAGAGAGCTGATCAAACACAGACTAAACCCAGCTCAATACACCACAGAGGTCAATACACAGCTAAACCCAGCTCACACAGAGAGGTCAACACAGCCCAGTACATAGAGCTAAACCCAGCTCCATACACAGCTAAACCCAGTACCACAGAGCTAAACCCAGCTCCATACAGAGAGCTAAGCCCAGCTCAATACACACAGAGCTCAACACAGCCCAGCTCAATACACACAGAGCTCAAACCAGAGAGCTAAACCCAGCTCAATACACAGAGCTAAGAGCTAAACCCAGCTCCAATACACAGAGAGCTAAACCCAGCTCCATACACAGAGAGCTAAACCCAGCTCAATACACAGAGAGAGCTAAACCCAGCTCAATACACCGAGAGCTAAAACAATACACAGAGAGCTAAGCCAGCTCAATACACAGAGAGCTAAACCCAGCTCAATACACAGAGAGCCCAACCCAGCTCCATACACAGAGAAAACCCAGCTCCATACAAATAAACACAGAGAGCTAAAAACCCAGCTCAATACACAGAGAGCTAAACCCAGCTCAATACACAGAGAGCTAAACCCAGCTCAATACACAGAGAGCCAAACCCAGCTCAATACACAGAGAGCTAAACCCAGCTCAATACACAGAGAGCTAAGCTCCATACACAGCTAAACCCAGCTTTCAATACAATACTTATAGGCTTAA
The DNA here is from genome assembly GCF_036934945.1 of Oncorhynchus masou masou. NCBI lineage: Eukaryota > Metazoa > Chordata > Actinopteri > Salmoniformes > Salmonidae > Oncorhynchus > Oncorhynchus masou. Next base: position 33,428 of record NW_027010051.1, read on the forward strand.
CCAGTATTGAAGACTTGGCTTGACAATCTCTGAATGTCATTAAACTTGTTGGTGTTTTACACCAGATGTCTCTTTATTTTCATCAAATGACCACTGAACAGTTTGGATTGATTGTATCAGTTTAAAAATATATACATACACAAATAATTTTAAGTGACCGGCACAATAAAGTTGGGCACTTATTACATTTTTTTTTTTTACATGGTTGAGAGAATGCCAAGAGTGTGCAAACCGATCATCAAGGCAAAGGGTGTCTACTTTGAAGAATCTCAATTAAAAAATAAAGACTATCGATTCTCCACCTCCAGAAGAGTATGAGGGGGGGGAGTTTAAAACGTAGGCTAATGCGATTGGCATAACGTTGTAAGTAACAGAACATTTCCCAGGACATAGACATATCTGATATTGGCAGAAAGCTTAAATTCTTGTTAATCTAACTGCACTGTCCAATTTACAGTAGCTATTGCAGTGAAAGAATGCCATGCTGTTGTTTGAGAGTGCACAATTAAGAACTTGAAAATGTATGAATTAGCAAATAGGCACATTTGGGCAGTATTGATACAACATGTTTAATAGATATTTTTTTAAGTGAGTTCATTGGATCAGTCACTTGCACATACACTGATCCCATCTAGTGGCCAAAGTCTAAATTGCGCCTGGGCTAGAATAATTCCTTATGGCCTTTCTCTTGCACTTCAAAGATGGTACAAAAAACGTTTTTTTCCTTTGTATTATCTTCTACCAGATCTAATGTGTTATTCTCCTACATTTCTTTCACATTTCCACAAACTTCCAAGTGTTTCCTTTCAAATGGTACCAAGAATATGCATATCCTTGATTCAGGGCCTGAGCTACAGGCAGGTAGATTTGAGAATGTCATTTTAGGTGAACATTTTTCAGAGAAATAATGTTTCTCTGATGACAAACCCCATAAATAATGTTTCTCTGAAGACAAACCCCATAAATAATGTTTCTCTGAAGACAAAGCCCATAATTGATGTTTCTCTGATGTCAAAGCCCATAATTGATGTTTCTCTGATGACAAACCCCATAAATAATGTTTCTCTGATGACAAAGCCCACATAGGACATGCTGGAGAGAACAGTAATATGCTGACAATATGGAGCATGGGGAGGACAGCAGAGTCATGGTAACAGATCAAGCTGTTCTGGAAGATGCGCCACGGCTGCGTCCCAAAGTAGAATTTCCTATATAAGTGCCTACTTTTGACCAGAGCAGATAGGCTGAGAAGCAGCCTGGCGCTTCCCTGCCCCCCATCAAACACCTCCACCTCACGGTTCCCTCCCTTGATATACAGTCAGGCTACTGCCCTCTGTGGGAGAAAAGCATAGAATTAATTCATCTGAAGACAACACGGCAGGGTGGACTGGCCTGAGCGAATGCCAGATGGGCTGGTCCATTTTTAGCCCAGTGGACATGTCTAACTTTTAATCTGCTGTTAATGGGGACCTCAAGGAAAACAATAGCCAATATTGGGGCCTGAAAGGAGAAAATTGTCTGTCTTGTTTGAAATACCAGGGCAGATTTCTGGTCCCGGTCTGCCCCTGCAACAAGGGGTGACGGCTGGCCAATTCAATTAGGTGGCTCATGTAGCAGGAACAAAGAAGAGACAAACACACGCAACCCTATTGAGATAAAGCCAGAGATAATCGCTGGTAGAACCCTGGAGGGACAGAGTAGAGTAAACATACTCTAATACAGCAGTGCCCACCTGTTCGTGGTCATCAATTTTGATGAATATTCAATAAATAATACATTTTGATGAATGGCATCTTCCATGCGAACCTCAGCTGGGAGTATCCCTGTGGGGCTGCAGTAAGCATAGCCAGTACAAAATGGGTAGCTACAGTACACTCAGTGCTATATATGATGTCTTAGCAGCAGGGAGGTACAGTACTATGTATGATGTCTTAGCAGCAGGGAGGTACAGTGGTATATATGATGTCTTAGCAGCAGGGAGGTACAGTACTATATATGATGTCTTAGCAGCAGGGAGGTACAGTACTATCTATGATGTCTTAGCAGCAGGGAGGTACAGTACTATATATGATGTCTTAGCAGCAGGGAGGTACAGTACTATCTATGATGTCTTAGCAGCAGGGAGGTACAGTACTATATATGATGTCTTAGCAGCAGGGAGGTACAGTACTATCTATGATGTCTTAGCAGCAAGGGAGGTACAGTGCTATATATGATGTCTTAGCAGCAGGGAGGTACAGTACTATATATGATGTCTTAGCAGCAGGGAGGTACAGTGCTATATATGATGTCTTAGCAGCAGGGAGGTACAGTACTATATATGATGTCTTAGCAGCAGGGAGGTACAGTACTATATATGATGTCTTAGCAGCAGGGAGGTACAGTGGTATATATAATGTCTTAGCAGCAGGGAGGTACAGTGCTATATATGATGTCTTAACAGCGGGAGGTACAGTACTATATATGATGTCTTAGCAGCAGGGAGATACAGTGGTATATATGATGTCTTAGCAGCAGGGAGGTACAGTGCTATATA
>NW_027010052.1:0-10000 GCF_036934945.1 Oncorhynchus masou masou
GAACAGACAAATGAAGAACCCCAAGCCCAGCTTATATATAAGAAAAAAAGTTTTCCCAAACACAGTGTGTCTAAACTCTGGTGTCCAAACACCCAGCGCCCCTAGACCTTCTGTCTGAGGCCAAACTAGGCTCACCCAGCCACATAATAATACACACAGGCACAAATGACCTGAGAGCACAGCAGGAAAGAGTGGCCACAGCACTGAAGGAGTGATTGAAAAGGCTTCTTCTACTTTCCCCAACGCACAAGTGGTTATCTCCACCCTGCTACCACGAAAAGACTTCCACCCTGCCACAATACAGCGGGTAAACGCAAGTATTTCCCGTGACTGTGCCTCAAAACCAAACGTTTTCCTGGCCCACCACTCCACCCTGGACTTGAACAGCCTCTATGACCAGGTCCACCTCTACAAGGCAGCAGTGCCCACCTTTGCCCGAACTCTAAGGACATCGCTCTCAAACGTATCCCCAACACTTCACACAGGCGCAACAGATCAATAGACACCCCACCCAGACCAGCGAGACACCCTCCCAGACCTGCAGGACCCCCCTGGACCTACACATAGAGGACCCACACCAAGAGGAATTACATCCAGAGCCACCGCTGTCACGCCTTGGTCATTGTATTTTGTGTTTTCGTTATATATTTGGTTAGACCAGGGTGTGACATGGGTTTATTGTATTTTTCGTATCAGCCTCGCCTGTTCAGCGCAGCCAGCGCTTTCTCCTCTCCTGCGCTGTCGGAGTCTCCCGTCTATTCAGCGGTTCTAGAGCCTTCCTCCTCTACAGCACTGCCGGAGCCTCCTGCCTGTAGTAGAGCAGCCTAAGCTGCCAGTCTACATGGAGCAGCCAGAGCTGTCAGTCTGCATAGAGCTGCCAGTCTGCATGGAGTTGCCAGTCTGCATGGAGTTGCTAGTCTGCATGGAGCAGCTAGAGCTGCCAGTCTGCAGAGCTGCCAGTCTCCAATGAAGCCGCCAGAGCTGTCAGTCAGTATGGAGCAGCCAGAGCCCGCCAGTCAGCATGGAGCAGCCAGAGCCGTCAGTCAGCATGAAGCAGCCAGATCTGCCAGTCAGCCAGACTCTTCCAGATCCGCCAGTCAGCCAGACTCTTCCAGATCCGCCAGTCAGCCAGACTCTTCCAGATCCGCCAGTCAGCCAGACTCTTCCGGATCCGCCAGTCAGCCAGACTCTTCCGGATCTGCCAGTCAGCCAGACTCTTCCGGATCCGCCAGTCAGCCAGACTCTTCCGGATCCGCTCAGTTAGCCAGACTCTTCCAGATCCGCCAGTCAGCCAGACTCTTCCAGATCCGCCAGTCAGCCAGACTCTTCCAGATCTGCTATTCAACCAGATTCTTCCAGATCTGCCAGTCAACCAGACTCTTCCAGATCTGCCAGTCAGCCAGAATCTTCCAGATCTGCCAGTCAAACAGACTCTTCCAGATCTGCTAGTCAGCCAGGATCTGCCAGTCAGCCAGGATCTGGACAGATCTGCTAGTCAGCCAGGATCCGCCAGTCGGCCAGGATCCGCCAGTCAGCCAGGATCCGCCAGTCAGCCAGGATCCGCCAGTCAGCCCAGGATCCGCCAGTCAGCCAGGATCCGCCAGTCAGCCAGGATCTGCCGGATTCAACTGCCTGGCTGGGCTTCTTCTCAGTACTGGGCTTTTCTCAGTGCTGGGCTTCTTCTCAGTACTGGGCTTCTTCTCAGTCCCGAGCTGCCCCTCAGTCCCGAGCTGCCCCTCAGTCCCGAGCTGCCCCTCAGTCCCGAGCTGCCCCTCAGTCCCAGGCTGCCCCTCAGACACGAGCTGCCCCTCAGTCACGAGCTGCCCCTCAGTCACGAGCTGCCCCTCAGTCACGAGCTGCTCCTCTGTTATGTAGGGTTCTGGGTGAGGACTATTCGGCCATGGTCGGCGGTTAGCGTGGATTATCCATGGACGCGAAGGGGAGGAACAATGACATTTATGAAGTGGGGTCCACGTCCGGAGCCGGAACCGCCACCATGGACAGACGCCCACCCGGACCCTCCCTATGGTTTTGAGGTGCGTTCGGGAGTCCGCACCTTAGGGGGGTTCTGTCACGCCTTGGTCATTGTATTTTGTGTTTTCGTTATATATTTGGTTAGACCAGGGTGTGACATGGGTTATTGTATTGTATTTTCGTATTGGGGTTTGTAGTGTTTGGGATTGTAGCTGATTAGGGGTGTGTGTGTGTTAAATAGGTTGGCTTGCCTGAGGCGGTTCTCAATCAGAGTCAGGTGATTCTCGTTGTCGCTGATTGGGAACCGTATTTAGGTAGCCTGGTTTTCGCTTTGTATTTCGTGGGTGATTGTTCCTGTCTCTGTGTTAGTTTCACCAGTCAGGCTGTAATAGGTTTCACGTTCTGTTTGTTGTTTTTGTATTTATTAGTTATTCGTGTATAGTTCGTTCGTTTGTCTTCACTATTAAACATGAGTAACTTACACGCTGCATTTCGGTCCGACTCTCTTTCAACAAAGAAGAACGCCGTTACAACCGCACACCCAGACAAATCCACACCCCCACCCCAACCAATCAACACCCCCACGTCAACCATGCCCACACCCCATTTAGGCCCCCTCCAGATCAGACCTATGCCACTCCTGCCCACCCCATGCACCCCACCCCCGCAAAGAGGGCCTCAACATGGAAGCCACACATACGCCCAGGTAGTGAGCGGGCAAACAGTCCCAACCCCCACTCTCACACTCGCCCAAGCCAATGGCATGTACCAGATGCTCAGCAGGCTCTGCTCACACTTACTGGCCTGAGGCCAAACCATGACAAACAACATTGAACACTATGGAACAAAAAGCCTTCACTATATCATCCTGGAATATCCAAGGCCTGAGGTCATCTGCCTTTGGCATGAAGAGCAGAAACCCGGACTTCACCAAAGAAATCGGTAATACAGACATTGTCATCCTGCAAGAAACCTGGTATAGAGGAGACAGACCCACTGGTTGACCTCTAAGTTACACAGAGCTGGTAGTCCCATCCACCAAACTACCAGGTGTGAAACAGGAAAGGGACTCAGGGGGTATGCTAATTTGGTATAGAGCAGACCTAACTCACTCCATTAAATTAATCAAAACAGGAACATTCAACATTTGGCTAGAAATTCAAAAGGAAATTATCCTAACAGAGAAAAATGTCCTCCTGTGTGCTACCTATATCCCCCCACTAGAATCCCAATATTTTAATGAAGACAGCTTCTCCATCCTGGAGGGGGAAATCAATCATTTCCAGGCCCAGGGACATGTACTCGTCTGTGGCGACCTAAATTCCAGAACCGGACAAGAACCTGACACCCTCAGCACACAGGGAGACAAACACCTGCCAACATAACCAACAAAAATGGGTCACAACTCCTGCAGCTCTGTCGCACGCTGGGTATGTACATAGTCAATGGTAGGCTTCGAGGGGACTCCTATGGTAGGTACACCTATAGCTCATCTCTTGACAGTAGTACTGTAGACTACTTTATCACTGACCTCAACCCAGAGTCTCTCAGAGCGTTCACAGTCAGCCCACTGACACCCCTATCAGACCACAGCGATAATCACAGTCTACTTAAACAGAGCAATACTCAATCATGAGGCATCAAAGCCAAAGGAACTGAGTAACATTAAGAAATGCTATAGATGGAAGGAATGCAGTTTGGAAACCTACCAAAAAACAATTAGGCAACAACAAATTCAATCCCCTTTAGACAATTTCCTGGGTAAAATGTTCCACTGTAATAGTGAAGGTGTAAACTTGGCAGTAGAAAATCTTAACAGTATATTTGACCTCTCAGCTTCCTTATCAAATCTAAAAATCTCAAATAGAAAACCGAAGAAAATTAACAACAATGACAAATGGTTTGATTAAGAATGGAAAAACCTAAGAAAGAAATTGAGAAACCTATCTAACCAAAAACATAGAGACCCAGAAAACCTGAGCCTTCACTATGGTGAATCATTAAAACAATACAGAAATACACTACGGAAAAAGAAGGAACAGCGCGTCAGAAATCAGCTCAATGTAATTGAAGAATCCATAGAATCTAACCACTTCTGGGAAAATTGGAAAACTCTAAACAAACAACACAAAGAGTTATCTATCCAAAATGGAGATGTATGGATAAACCACTTCTCCAATCTTTTTGGCTCTATAACTTCTTACGTCGAGCAATCCCGGATCCGGGATCCTATTTATAGCCTCAAGCTCATTAGCATAACGCAACGTTAACTATTCATGAAAATCGCAAATGAAATGAAATAAATATATTTGCTCTCAAGCTTAGACTTTTGTTAACAACACTGTCATCTCAGATTTTCAAAATATGCTTTTAAACCATAGCTAAACAAGCATGTGTAAGAGTATTGATAGCTAGCATAGCTATAAGCCTAGAATTCAGCCAGCAACATTTTCACAAAAACAAGAAAACCATTCAAATAAAATCATTTACCTTTGAAGAACTTCAGATGTTTTCAATGAGGAGACTCTCAGTTAGATAGCAAATGTTCTGTTTTACAAAAATATTATTTGTGTAGGACAAATCGCTCCGCTTTTGTTCACGTTTGGCTATGAAAAAAACCTGTATCCAGTTATAGCCTCAAGCTCATTAGCATAACGTAACGTTAACTATTTATGAAAATCGCAAATGAAATGAAATGAATGTGCTAGCTCTCAAGCTTAGCCTTTTCTTAACAACACTGTCATCTCAGATTTTCAAAATATGCTTTTGAACCATAGCAAAACAAGCATTTGTGTAAGAGTATTGATAGCTAGCGTAGCATTTAGCGTAGATTTTAGCGGGCAACATTTGCACAAACACCAGAAAAGGATTCAAATAAAATCATTTACCTTTGAAGAACTTTGGATGTTTTCAATGAGGAGACTCTCAGTTACATAGCAAATGTTCAGTTTTTCCTGAAAGATTCTTTGTGTAGTCTCCAATCGCTCCGTTTTGTACATCACGTTTGGGTACCAAAAAAAACAGAAATTCAGTCATCAAAACGGCGAACTGTTTTCCAAATTAACTCCATAATATCGACTGAAACATGGCAAACGCTGTTTAGAATCAATCCTCAAGGTGTTTTCACATATCTCTTCATTGATATATCGTTCGTGGATGTCTACTTTCTCAAAAATCCTGATAATTTCCTGTTTGAAGTAACATCTTGGTTTCGCCTGTAGCATCAGTTCTGGGGCACTCACAGACAGTATCTTTGCAGTTTTGGAAACGTCAGAGTGTTCTCTTTCCAAAGCTGTCAATTATATGCATATTCGAGCATCTTTTTGTGACAAAATATTGCGCTTAAAACGGGCACGTTTTTTTATCCAATAATGAAATAGCGCCCCCATAGATGTAAGAGGATAACAAAAAGAATAAAGACCAAAAAAATATACATGATCAAATACAGATCTTAGAATCAACTATTAAAGACTACCAGAACCCACTGGATTCTCCAATAACATTGAATGAGTTACAGGACAAAATAAAAACCCTCCAACCCAAAAAGGCCTGTGGTGTTGATGGTATCCTCAATGAAATGATCAAATATACAGACAACAAATTCCAATTGGCTATACTCTTTAACATCATCGCTTAGCTCTGGCATCTTCCCCAATATTTGGAACCAAGGACTGATCACCCCAATCCACAAAAATGGAGACAAATTTGACCCCAATAACTGCACGTGGAATATGCGTCAACAGTAACCTTGGGAAAATCCTCTGCATTATCATTAACAGCAGACTCGTTACACTTCCTCAATGAAAACAATGTACTGAGCAAATGTCAAATTGGCTTTTTACCAAATTACCGTACAACAGACCATGTATTCACCCTGCACACCTAATTGACAACCAAACAAACCAAAACAAAGGCCAAAGATCTTCTTATGCTTTGTTGATTTCAAAAAAAGCCTTCGACTCAATTTGGCATGAGGGTCTGCTATACAAACTGATGGAAAAGTGGTGTTGGGGGTAAAACATACGACATCATAAAATCCATGTACACAAACAACAAGTGTGCGGTTAAAATTGGCAAAAAACACACACATTTCTTCACACAGGGTATGTAGGGTTAGACAGGGATGCAGCTTAACCTCTTACATCTATGGGGCGCTATTTCATTTTTGGATGAAAAATGTTCCCGTTTTAAACAAGATATTTTGTCACAAAAAGATGCTCGACTATGCATATAATTGCTACCATTCGAAAGAAAACACTCTGACGTGTCCAGAAATACAAAGATCTTCTCTGTGCGTGCCCTAAAACGTGAGCTTCAGGCAAAACCAAGATGAGATGGCATCCAGGAAATGACAAGGATTTTGAGGCTCTGTTTTCAATTGATCTCCTTATATGGCTGTGAACGCAAGAGGAATTAGTCAGCCCCTTTCTGTCGTTTCCCCAAGGTGTCTGCAGCATTGTGACGTATTTGTGGGCAGATCATTGGAAGATTGACTATAACAGACCACATTTACCACGTGTCCGCCCGGTGTCCTGCGCCGAGGTGGTGCGCAAAGTCACCTGCCAGTATTTTCCATGGGACACAGAGAGGAAAGCAAGCTTCCCACGAACTGCATGTCAATGAAGAGATATGTGAAAAAACACCTTGATTGATTTAACTTAAGTTTGCCATGTTTCGGTCGATATTATGTAGTTAATCCGGAAAAGTTTCACGTTGTAGGTGACTGCATTTCGGTTCGTTTCGGTAGCCAGACGCAATGTAGAAAGCGGGCGATTTCTCCTACACACAGGCGCTTTCCAGGAAACACTGCACATTTGGTATGTGACTGAGACTCTCCTCATTGAAAACATCGAAGCTCTTCAAAGGTAAATGATTTTATTTATTTGGTTATCTGGTTTTTGTGAAAATGTTGCGTGCTACATGCTACACAAAAATGCTATGCTAGCTTTGCATACTCTTACACCAAATTAGTCAATTTCTATGGTTCAAAAGCATATTTTGAAAATCTGAGATGACAGTGTTGTTAAGAAAAGGCTAAGCTTGAGAGCAAACGCATTATTTTAATTTTATTTGAGATTTTCAGAAATGGTTAACGTTGCGTTATGCTAATGAGCCTGAGGCTTTAGTCACAAACCCGGATCCGGGATGGGGAGTTTCAAGAAGTTAAGCTCCACCCTCTTCAACATATATATCCAACGAATTGGTGCGGGCACTAGAAAAGTCTGCAGCAACTCGGCCTCACCCTACTAGAATCCGAAGTAAAATGTCTGCTGTTTGCTGATGATCAGGTACTTCTGTCACCAACCAAGGAGGGCCTACAGCAGTACCTAGGTCTTATGCACAGATTCTGTCAGACCTGGGCCCTGACAGTAAATCTCAGTAAGACCAAAATAATGGTGTTCCAAAAAGGTCCAGTCACCAGGACCACAAATGCAAATTCCATCTAGACACTGTTGCCCTAGAGCACACAAAAACTATACATACCTTGGCCTAAACATCAGCGCCACAGGTAACTTCCACAAAGCTGTGAACAATCTGAGAGACAAGGCAAGAAGGGCATTCTATGCCATCAAAAGGAACATAAATTTCAACATACCAATTAGGATTTGGCTAAAAATACTTGAATCAGTCATAGAGCCCATTGCCCTTTATGGTTGTGAGGTCTGGGGTCCGCTCACCAACCAAGACTTCACAAAATGGGAGAAACACCAGAGTGAGACTCTGCATGCAGAATTCTGCAAAAATATCCTCCATGTACAACGTAGAACACCAAATAATGCATGCAGAGCAGAATTAGGCCGATACCCACTAATTATCAAAATCCAGAAAAGAGTCGTTAAATTCTATAATCACCTAAAAGGAATCGATTCCCAAACCTTCCATAACAAAGCCATCACCTACAGAGAGATGAACCGGGAGAAGAGTCCCCTAAGCAAGCTGGTCCTGGGGCTCTGTTCACAAACACACCCCACAGAGCCCAGGACAGCAGCACAATTAGACCCAACCAAATCACGAGAAAACAAAAAAGATAATTACTTGACACATTGGAAAGAATTAACAAAAAAACAGAGCAAACTAGAATGCTATTTGGCCCTACACAGAAGTACACAGCGGCAGAATACCTGACCACTGTGACTGACCCAAATTAAGGAAAGCTTTGACTATGTACAGACTCAGTGAGCATAGCCTTGCTATTGAGAAAGGCCGCCATAGGCAGACATGGCTCTTAAGAGAAGACAGGCTATGTGCTCACTGCCCAGAAAATGAGGTGGAAACTGAGCTGCACTTCCTAACCTCCTGCCCAATGTATGAACATATTAGAGAAACATATTTCCCTCAGATTACACAGATCCACAAAGAATTCGAAAACAAATCCAATTTTGAAAAACTCCCATATCTACTGGGTGAAATTCCACAGTGTGCCATCAGAGCAGCAAGATTTGTGACCTGTTGCCACGAGAAAAGGGCAACCAGTGAAGAACTACGCACCATTGTAACTACAACCCATATCTATGCTTATTTATTTTATCTTGTGTCCTTTACCATTTGTACATTGTTAAAACACTGTATATATATATATATATATATATATATATATATATATATATATATATATATATATATATATATATATATATATAATATGACATGTGTAATGTCTTTATTGTTTTGAAACTTCTGTATGTGTGATGTCTACTGTTAATTTTTATTGTTTATTTCACTTTTGTATATTATCTACCTCACTTGCTTTGGCAATGTTAACACATGTTTCCCATGCCAATAAAGCCCCTTGAATTGAATTGAGAGAGAGAGAGAGAGAGAGAGAGAAGAAAGAGAAATGAGAGAGAGAAAGAGAAAGAGAGAGAGACAAGGAGAGAGAGAGAGAGAAGGAAAGGAGGGAGGAAGGGAGATAGGGGAGAGATCTGTAATATGTAATGTCTTTATTATTTTGGAACTTGTATAAGTGTAATGTTTACTGTTCAAGGGGAAGCTAGCCAGTTGAAGTTAATCATCAGTGACATGCTGCGTTATGAAGTGAGTAACCAGGTCCATCCTGATGTTTGATCTGGGCAGGACACTGTGGTGTGACACAGTGCATCAAATATTAAATGCATCCAGATCGGCTGTGATGCTGCTGAGTGGCTGTTTTACTAGGGCACCTTCGACTGCAGCCTGAAATAAAGGGTCAGTGGTCATGTCTCAGTCCCATATTCTATTGGCTGAGGTTACCATGGCTTACCACTGGGGTTAGGAGTAGAGATGATATTCCTGCTTTGTTTGTGATTCTAGGGAGGCTAGATCTCTCTGGGCTAGATCTGATCTGAACGGTCCTGGGTATAAGTCATTAAATGTTCATCTTGAAGGCTGTTAAAAAAATAAAAATAAAAAGTTTGATTTAGAGAAAAAAAAATGTCATTCTACTCTGTGGTTAGTGGTGTTGAATCCATCGGGCGTGTCTTTGTTCATGATCAGACAACCACCTCTAATGCACTGTTATACCACTGTTATCACCCCCATTATCACCCACCGTAATGGTAAATGGTTGTCCACTGAGTGGTGTTTTTCTGCATCACTAGTTCCCAATAAATCCTCTCTCCTTCATTATGACGGATCTGTCCAGTCAGGGCTGAGACCCGCATCATTCTGTTTGTGTTTCCCCAGGAACAGAGACGTTGGTAATATACAAAGCAGTGTGATGTCCAGTCAGAGCACACGCACACCATGTTTCCTGTGGATGTGGTGATGTGTCGATACACCACAGCAACACCACATCAATCACACACAACACCCTGTTTTCACTGTGTGTCTCGGACATCTTCCCACTGAATTTCTCCTGATTCTATCAGTATTGCTGTGTGTGTGTGTGTGTGTGTGTGTGTGTGTGTGTGTGTGTGTGTGTGTGTGTGTGTGTGTGTGTGTGTGTGTGTGTGTGTGTGTGTGTGTGTGTGTGTGTGTGTGTGTGTGTGTGTGTGTTGTAACGGTTTTGACTTGAGGTTATTATTTATAGGGGTGCCAGGTAGGTTGT
>NW_027010052.1:15000-16799 GCF_036934945.1 Oncorhynchus masou masou
AGGGAAGGACAGATGAAGACAATAATCATTGGAGCGAGGGAGGAGGGATGAAGACATTCATAATTGAAGCGAGCGAAGGAGGGATGAAGACATTAATCATTGGAGCGAGGGAAGGACAGATGAAGACAATAATCATTGGAGCGAGGGAGGAGATGAAGTCATTAATATTGGAGCAGGGGAGGAGAGATGAAGACATGAATAATCGGAGCGAGGGAGGAGAGATGAAGAAATTAATAATTGTAGCGAGCGAAGGAGAATGAAGACATTAATCATTGGAGCGAGGGAGGAGAGATGAAGACATTAATCATTGGAGCGAGGGAGGAGAGATGAAGACATTAATAATTGGAGCGAGGGAGGAGAGATGAAGACATTAATAATTGGAGCGAGGGAGGAGAGATGAAGACATTAATCATTGGAGTGAGGGAGGAGAGATGAAGACATTAATAATTGTAGCGAGTGAAGGAGAATGAAGACATTAATCATTGGAGCGAGGGAGGAGAGATGAAGACATGAATAATCGGAGCGAGGAGGAGAGATGAAGACATTAATAATTGTAGCGAGCGAAGGAGAATGAAGACATTAATCATTGGAGCAAGGAGGAGAGATGAAGACATTAATAATTGGAGCGAGGAAGGAGAATGAAGACATTAATCATTGGAGCGAGGGAGGAGAGATGAAGACATTAATCATTGGAGCGAGGGAGGAGAGCTGAAGACATTAATCATTGGAGCGAGGGAGGAGAGCTGAAGAAATTAATAATTGAAGCGAGCGAAGGAGAATGAAGACATTAATCATTGGAGCGAGGGAGGAGAGATGAAGACATTAATCATTGGAGCGAGGGAGGAGAGATGAAGACATTAATCATTGCAGCAGGAGGAGGATGAACACATTAATAATCAGAGCGGAGGAGAGATGAACAAATTAATAATTGGAGCGAGGGAAGGTGAATGAAGACATTAATCATTTGAGCGAGGGAGGGAGGAGAGATGAAGACATTAATAATTGAAGCGAGCGAATGAGAATGAAGACATTAATCATTGGAGCGAGGGAGGAGAGATGAAGACATTAATCATTGGAGCGAGGAGAGAGAGCTGAAGACATTAATCATTGGAGCGAGGGAGGAGAGATGAAGACATTAATAATTGAAGCGAGCGAATGAGAATGAAGACATTAATCATTGGAGCGAGGGAGGAGAGATGAAGACATTAATCATTGGAGCGAGGGAGGAGTGATGAAGACATTAATAATTGGAGCGAGGGAAGGAGAATGAAGACATTAATCATTGGAGCGAGGGATGAGAGCTGAAGACATTAATAATTGGAGACGAGGGAGGAGAGATGAAGTACATTAATCATTGGAGCGGGGGAGGAGAGATGAAGACATGAATAATCGGAGCGAGGGAGGAGAGATGAAGAAATTAATAATTGTGAGCGAGCGAAGGAGAGTGAAGACATTAATCATTGGAGCGAGGGATGGAGAGATGAACACATGAATCATTGGAGCAAGTGAGGAGAGATGAAGACATTAATAATTGGAGCGGAGGAGGAGCGATGAAGACATTAATAATTGGAGCGTAGTGAGGAGAGATGAAGACATTAATAATTGGAGTGAGGGAGGAGAGATGAAGACATTAATAATTGTAGCGAGTGAAGGAGAATGAAGACATTAATCATTGGAGCGAGGGAGGAGAGATGAAGACATTGAATAATCGAGAGCGAGGGAGGAGAGATGAAGACATTAATAATTGTAGCGAGCGAAGGAGAATGAAGACATTAATCATTGGAGCGAGGGAGGAGAGA
>NW_027010052.1:22299-36434 GCF_036934945.1 Oncorhynchus masou masou
AAAGGAGAAACCAATGTTTTCTCCGGTAGGCACAACCTACCTGGCACCCCTATAAATAATAACCTCAAGTCAAACCGTTACATAAAAATGGCACCCCAGATGGGACAGCTCAACATTGAGAACTAACCAAAGCAAATCTTTTGTGTGGAATTAAAACAATGGATTCACCCCAAGACAATGTGCTCATTTATGTCATACCTGTCAATGGGAATACACAGGGCCATTCTGACCATCAAGCTGACAATACAAATCATAATGTGAATGGAGATAATGGAGTTGATTTGGGCCAGAGCCCTGGGAATCTGAATGCTCGGTCTGCACCACAGGCCACAGGAGGTCTGACCAGTTACTCACTTATTGACATGGATCTGTGTGGAAGTACTGAGCTAAACCTCCCTCTGACACCCAACCTTCCTCCATTGTCTGGTTTATCTCCAGAGGTTGTAGTCTTACAACTTCAAGGTGACATCCTTGATATTCGTCGCACTCAACAACATCTCCAAACTCTTATCCACCATAAATTCAAATGTCTGAGGGAAGAGCAACAACAGAGTGCCATGGAATTCAGAAACTCACTGAGCACTCTAACCCACACGCTGACAGAGCTCAGTGAGAGTGGTAGACGGGATATTACTGGTGCCATGGACAGGCAGTTTGACTACCAACGAAACCAACTCACTGCCACTCTCCAATGGCGCCTGCAACATCATCACACTGAGGTCCTCAAGGACGTTAATTCTGTTTTTTCTCCCATGGTTAACACTGTAGACCACTTGCAGACAGAGCTCTCTAATTGTGTTAAAATGTTGGATGCCGTGTCTGTGGACATGGCCTCCATTAGGCACAACTCCTTACACAGAGTTTCTCTGGTATCCACTTCTGTTCAGACCACTGAGGGCCAAGCTGGTACCTCAGAACAGCCAAGACAAGGCCATGCTGCAGCCACCCCTTGCAGGATACAATCCACCATGCATCCTGGTGTTCATTTTCATTGTCCGATAACGCTCTCCCCCTCTACTTCCTCAATCCCTCCTAGCTCGTTTGTCCATGGTGATTTGAATAGACGTCATGTAGGGGCGATGCCCATTAAATTGCAATTTCCCACCTTTGGGAAAAAAGATGACAGTCCTGATCCGCTAATGTATCTAGAAAGATGTCGTGACTTTCTTGCCCTCAATCCCCTGGCTGACGAAGAACTCCTTGCCACATTGAGGAATGTGTTGCATGGGACAGCTCAAGACTGGTGGGATGTGGCACGTCTCACCACTACCTCCTGGGCTGACTTTGAGGCCAAGTTTTCCTCTGCATTTCTGTCTGAGGACTACACCGATGAATTGGCAGACAGAGTCAGAAATCGAGTACAAAGAGAGAAAGAGAGTATCCGTGACTTTGCATACGGTTACCACTCCCTGTGCAGAAGGTGGAAACCTGGTATTGAGGAGGAAGAGGTCATTAAATTGATCTTGAAGAACATCAACCCACTACTAGCCAGTCAACTCCGAGAACGAGTCACCACTGTCGATGGACTGGTTTGCTTGGGACAGCAGTTTGAGAAGGACAGAGAATGCCAACAGCAAGCAATATGACCAGAGAAAGAAACAGACACCCAAACAGTTACCCAAGACAGACCATCAACAACAGCCAGAGTCTCCAGCCAAGACCCTCTCATGTTCTGTTGGAGATGTAGCCAAAAGGGACATTCTTCAGGTACATGTCCAAGACCGTATCAAGTAAACCTGTCCAGAAACCACAAATCACAACAGGCCAACACACCTAACTCTTTTCACAGGAATGACCATCCTACTCTGGGTGCTTTAACCAGAGCTGAAACCCCAAGAGTCACTGCCAACGCCCCCCCCCCATCGACATCCCCTTCCTTTCAGTTAATACCGCACCAACTGGTGTTACCCCTGTCCATAGGCCCATGGACAGGAAGAGCCATCTTGGATACCGGGTCATCCTACACACTGCTCAATGTGAAACTGTGGAAGGAGGTTAAAGGTCCACAATACAACTTGAAGCCGTGGACAGAAGGTCCACTCTATCTAGCTGATGGTGAGGCTAGAAAACCACTTGGATGGAGTGGAGGTAGAGTTCCACCTGTGTAACCGCTCCTATATGATTCCTTCTGTTATCCTACAAACCAGGAACCTTGCTTTTCCTGTCGTGTTGGGAATTGATTTCATGTACTTCAGTGGTGTCCAGATTGATATCGCACACAATTGCTACTGGTTTCCATACAATCCGAGCAACAAGCATTTCTTCCCATCAGAAGCTACAAAGTTACATGATTGGGGATCAAATGGGGCAGTCTTCTCTGCCGTTGCTCCGGTACCACTAACCCTTGATAATCCTTCTGACGATCTCCTTTTACAGGCTGTGAGAAGAGCTCAGCTGGAACAGCCAGAGGAGTTAAGGCTGTTGGAACAGCTGCAGAATAATGTTGATGTATGTACTTCAAAGCTGGGACGCACCGGGCTCCTGAAGCACAAAATATTCCTTACACAGGAAATGCCGATCAAGCAAAAGCCATATCATTTGTCCCCAGCGAAGCTAATCATCCAAAAGGGACTCATTAATGATATGTCAACACAAGATAAAATAGAACGTTCCTCCTCTCCCTGGGCTGCTCTGGTTGTCCTCATCCCAAAAAAGCCTGGTGGTCTTAGATTTTGTGTGGACTATAGGAAGACCAACAATGTTTCCCAGACTGATGCCTATCCTCTTCCCACCATCCATGAGATCCTGTAGTCATTGTCTGGCACTACCCTTGACCTCAATAGTGGTTATTGGCAGGTTGAGATGGACCAGGAAAGCAAGGACAAGACTGCTTTGTCTGTGCTGAGGGCTTGTTTTCCTTTAAGGTGATGCCCTTTGGATTAAAGAATGCCCCTGCCACTTTCCAAAGACTCATGGAGATTGCGTTAGGTGAGCTCAAAGGGAAGATCTGTTTCGTATACCTGGATGATATAATTATCTACTCCCAGAACAGAGAACTACACTTTCAAGATCTTCAAGCAGTGTTGGACAAGCTAAGAGAAGCTGGCCTGACCTTGAATATGAAGAAGAGCAACTTCTGCCAAACCTCCCTGAAGTTCCTTGGGCATTTTGTGTCTTTTGATGGTATTCATGTGGATCCTGAAAAGACAAAGGCTGTACCAGACTTCCCTGTGCCAACCACACTCAAGGCCCTTCAACGGTTCCTTGGTATGGCTGGATGGTACCATCGGTTTGTGTCGAACTTCTCCCAGGTGGCAGAACCCCTCAACGCGTTGGAGCGAAATTCCAATGGACGGCAGAGTGCCAGACCTCCTTTGAAACCCTGAAACGACACCTCGTCACACCTCCCATTTTTGGTCATCCCAACTTTGATTGCCCTTTTGTTGTTTACACTGTTGCAAGTGATGTTGGACTTGGTGCCGTCCTAGTCCAACAGACTGGACTTGGCACTGAAGAAGTGCTAGCGTTCGCCAGTCGGACATTGAATGGAGCAGAACGGAACTACTCCACAACCGAGCAAGAGTGCCTTGCAGTTGTCTGGGCTTTGGAAAAGTGGAGGTACTACCTGGAGGGAAGACACTTCACTGTGGTCACTGACCATTCCTCCCTTGTGTGGGTGTTCAAGACCAACAAACCAAGTACCAGACTCATAAGATGGGCTCTACGGTTGCAAGAGTTCACCTTTGCAGTAGAATACAGGAAAGGAATATACAACACTGTTCCAGATGCCTTGTCCAGAGCTCCTGCTTGTGATAACGGTGGCCCACATCTTACATGTGCTACGGTCCTGTCAATCAGTCGAGACTCACCAAAAACTGACTTTCCCATCTCTGATGAGGCCATATGGAAAGCCCAACAGGATGATCCAGAGGTACAGGCTTTGTACCAGACTATCCTGGAAGATGGAGAAAAGATGGTCAATCCTACCACAAAGCTGACCATCATGGAAGACAAAGTCTACCGTGTTGTACAACTACCTCACAGAACCCTCCACCAATTGTACATACCTGAAACTCTACGCCTACAACTGCTTCAACATTTTCATGAAGACCCATTAGCTGGTCATTTGGGCAGGTTCAAAACCTACAAGCGGTTGCAAGCGTTACTGTACTGGCCAAATCTGAGCATGGATGTGAAGTCACACATCCAAAACTGTCAGGTTTGTCAAATGTACAAACCAGAAGGTAGAAAGCCTGCTGGCAAGTTGCAGCAAACGGTGGTTACCCGACCTTGGGAAATGTTAGGAGTGGATTTGATGGGTCCATTTCCTAGAAGCTCCAATCAGAATGTGTACATGCTTGTTTTTGTTGACTATTATTCAAAGTGGGTGGAACTCTTTTCCCTGCGTCAGGCCACAGCAAGGACCGTCTCTAACATCCTTACGAAAGAGATCCTGACTCGCTGGGGAGTGCCTGACTACATCCTGTCTGATCGAGGTTCTCAATTTGTCTCTGATCTCTTTGAGGAGACCTGCCAAAGATGGAACCTCAGACAGAAGTTGACCACGGCCTATCACCCATTGACCAATCTCCACTGAGAGAGTAAATCGAACCTTGAAGACAATGATTGCTTCCTATGTAGGGACCCAGCACAAACACTGGGACAAGCACCTTCACGAGTTTCGATTTGCCCTGAATTCTGCTGTGCAAGAGTCCACTGGAGTCACACCTGCAGAGCTGAACCTAAGTCGTCCCCTCCGAGAACCCTTAGATATGGTGCTACAGCCCCAGCAGCTAACTCCAGATGCTGCTTGCTATGATCAGGTAGTCCATCTCAATGACTTGAAAGCTCTTGTCTCAAAGAACATGATCCAGGCTCGACTCAAGCAGAAGAGAAATTATGATAAGAACAGACGAGACATGCAGTTCCAGCTTCGTGATCGGGTATGGCTTCGCTCTCATCCTTACTCGAAAGCTGAACAATTATTCTCGGCCAAGCTCACTCCTAAATGGCAAGGACCATATAGGATTGTGGAGCAGATGGGCCCTTTGAACTACCGAGTGGTGAAAGAGAACACGGGTGATGATATGCGCGTTGTCCATGTCTCGCCTCGGCTGAGGAATTGGAGGCAATTGAGCGCCGCAAGGTCCTGGATATCTTTGAGGAGGAAAGTGAGGAGACTTTTCTCGGATTACCAGACCCAGAAGTCTCACATCTTAAGGCCTGTGACCCCTCAGCTGAGGAGCGTGAGCTCCAAAAAGTCATGAATATTTTTGTAGAGGAAAGTGATGAGGAGACCTTTCTCTTTTTCCCCGACCAAGATGTGCCTTCCAGTGCAATGGTCGGCTTTTTCCAGGGGAGGGGGACTGTGACGGCCCTGAATTTTTCTGAACCATCTCAGTGCAGCTCCTTCCAATAGGTTTCTTTCCCTTTAATTCCCAATTAAATAGCCAGCATCAGCTGCGCAAAAAGGGGGATTGTGATGGAGACGTGATTGAGGATGTGTTCAACCCTCAGTTCCCGTCGCTTGTCTATTCCGTTGTTTTGTTGCCATTAAACGTGTGTTTTGTAGCCTATTTGAGTTTACCCAGGATCGGATCCACTCTTTGCTTCCGTGGACTACACCTCTCTGTTCTTCGTGGCCTTTCTCCGCTGGAGATCTATTGGCGGATTGGATTGTCTGACTGACCGACTGACTACCACCTTTTTGTATACGGTATTTCATTTGTTTTGATGTCATGTATACGGTGATGATTTATGTGGTTAGTTGTAGTTGAGGACTTAGTAAGAGTTGATACGCTTTAAAGTTCTCTGGTAAAATAATTGTTATATGGATTGTATGATTAATACTGGGTTTACTCCACACTGAATGAAAGGACAAACATTGCGTGACAGAAGTCACTTGAGTTCCCTGAACTCCTTTACCGGGCTGGACTCTTTTTAGGCCCGAGGTACAGGACATTTCTGGAGGAACCAGAACTCATTGTTATATTATTATATGTGTGTGTAATCATTGATGTTGCTAATACAACCCACGCAAAATAATAGTTGTTTTGGAAGTTATTTCCAATGTTTTAAGGGTTTATGAAAAGTTTATTTCCATCCAGACTTTTACATAAGTCCTTTGTATTGGTGTAGACTTGACGGACCAGATGGGACTCATTCCCTCCCAAACTAAAAGGAGAAACCAATGTTTTCTCTGGTAGGCACAAACTACCTGGCACCCCTATAAATAATAACCTCAAGTCAAAACCGTTACAACACACACACACACACACACAGCAATACTGATAGAATCAGGGAGAAATTCAGTGGGAAGATGTCCGAGACACACAGTGAAAACAGGGTGTTGTGTGTGATTGATGTGGTGTTGCTGTGGTGTATCGACACATCACCACATCCACAGGAAACATGGTGTGCTCTGACTGGACATCACACTGCTTGTATATTACCAATGCTCTCTGTTCCTGGGGAAACACAAACAGAATGATGCGTGGTCTCAGCCCTGACTGGACAGATCCGTCATAATGAAGGAGAGAGGATTTATTGGGAACTCAGTGATGCAGAAAACACACCACTCAGTGGACAACCATTTACCATAACGGTGGGTGATAATGGGGGTGATAACAGTGGTATAACAGTGCATTAGAGGTGGTTGTCTGATCATGAACAAAGACACGCCCGATGGATTCAACACCACTAACCACAGAGTAGACTGACATTTTTTTTTCTCTAAATCAAACTTTTTATTTTTATTTTTTAAAATAGCCTTCAAGATGAACATTTAATGACTTATACCCAGGACCGTTCAGATCAGATCTAGCCCAGAGAGATCTAGCCCTCCTAGAATCACAAACAAAGCAGGAATATCATCTCTACTCCTAACCCCAGTGGTAAGCCATGGTAACCTCAGCCAATAGAAGCAGGACTGAGACATGACCACTGACCTCTTTATTTCCAGGTTGCAGTCGAAGGTGCTCCAGTAAAAACAGCCAATTAGCAAGTATCACAGTTGATCTGATGCGTGTGTGATTAATATTTGATGCACTGTGTCACACCAGTGTCCTGCCCTTCAGATCAGGCCATCAGATGGGACTGGTTACTCACTTCATAACGCAGCATGTCACTGATGATTAACTTCAACTGGCTAGCTTCCCCTGAACAGTAAACATTACACTTATACAAGTTCCAAAATAATAAAGACATTACACATGTCATATTATATATATATATACAGTGTTTTAACAATGTACAAATGGTAAAGGACACAAGATAAAATAAATAAGCATAGATATGGGTTGCATTTACAATGGTGCGTGTTCTTCACTGGTTGCCCTTTACTCGTGGCAACAGGTCACAAATCTTGCTGCTCTGATGGCACACTGTGGAATTTCACCCAGTAGATATGGGAGTTTTTCAAAATTGGATTTGTTTTCGAATTCTTTGTGGGTCTGTGTAATCTGAGCGAAATATGTTTCTCTAATATGGTCATTGGGCAGGAGGTTAGGAAGTGCAGCTCAGTTTCCACCTCATTTTCTGGGCAGTGAGCACATAGCCTGTCTTCTCTTAAGAGCCATGTCTGCCTATGGCGGCCTTTCTCAATAGCAAGGCTATGCTCGCTGAGTCTGTACATAGTCAAAGCTTTCCTTAATTTTGGGTCAGTCACAGTGGTCAGGTATTCTGCCGCTGTGTACTCTCTGTGTAGGGCCAAATAGCATTGTAGTTTGCTCTGTTTTTTTGTTAATTCTTTCCAATGTGTCAAGTAATTATCTTTTTGTTTTCTCGTGATTTGGTTGGGTCTAATTGTGCTGCTGTCCTGGGGCTCTGTGGGGTGTGTTTGTGAACAGAGCCCCAGGACCAGCTTGCTTAGGGGACTCTTCTCCCGGTTCATCTCTCTGTAGGTGATGGCTTTGTTATGGAAGGTTTGGGAATCGATTCCTTTTAGGTGATTATAAAATTTAATGACTCTTTTCTGGATTTTGATAATTAGTGGGTATCGGCCTAATTCTGCTCTGCATGCATTATTTGGTGTTCTACGTTGTACATGGAGGATATTTTTGCAGAATTCTGCGTGCAGAGTCTCAGTTTGGTGTTTGTCCCATTTTGTGAAGTCTTGGTTGGTGAGCGGACTCCAGACCTCACAACCATAAAGGGCAATGGGCTCTATGACTGATTCAAGTATTTTTAGCCAAATCCTAATTGGTATGTTGAAATTTATGTTCCTTTTGATGGCATAGAATGCCCTTCTTGCCTTGTCTCTCAGATTGTTCACAGCTGTGTGGAAGTTACCTGTGGCGCTGATGTTTAGGCCAAGGTATGTATAGTTTTTTGTGTGCTCTAGGGCAACAGTGTCTAGATGGAATTTGCATTTGTGGTCCTGGTGACTGGACCTTTTTTGGAACACCATTATTTTGGTCTTACTGAGATTTACTGTCAGGGCCCAGGTCTGACAGAATCTGTGCATAAGATCTAGGTGCTGCTGTAGGCCCTCCTTGGTTGGTGACAGAAGTACCTGATCATCAGCAAACAGCAGACATTTTACTTCGGATTCTAGTAGGGTGAGGCCGGTTGCTGCAGACTTTTCTAGTGCCCGCATCAATTTGTTGATATATATGTTGAAGAGGGTGGAGCTTAAGCTGCATCCCTGTCTAACCCTACGACCCTGTGTGAAGAAATGTGTATGTTTTTTGCCAATTTTAACCGCACACTTGTTGTTTGTGTACATGGATTTTATGATGTCGTATGTTTTACCCCCAACACCACTTTCCATCATTTTGTATAGCAGACCCTCATGCCAAATTGAGTCGAAGGCTTTTTTGAAATCAACAAAGCATAAGAAGACTTTGCCTCTGTTTTGGTTTGTTTGGTTGTCAATTAGGGTGTGCAGGGTGAATACATGGTCTGTTGTACGGTAATTTGGTAAAAAGCCAATTTGACATTTGCTCAGTACATTGTTTTCATTGAGGAAGTGTACGAGTCTGCTGTTAATGATAATGCAGAGGATTTTCCCAAGGTTACTGTTGACGCATATTCCACGAAAGTTATTGGGGTCAAATTTGTCTCCATTTTTGTGGATTGGGGTGATCAGTCCTTGGTTCCAAATATTGGGGAAGATGCCAGAGCTAAGGATGATGTTAAAGAGTTTTAGTATAGCCAATTGGAATTTGTTGTCTGTATATTTGATCATTTCATTGAGGATACCATCAACACCACAGGCCTTTTTGGGTTGGAGGGTTTTTATTTTGTCCTGTAACTTATTCAATGTTATTGGAGAATCCAGTGGGTTCTGGTAGTCTTTAATAGTTGATTCTAAGATCTGTATTTGATCATGTATATGTTTTTGGTATTTATTCTTTTTGTTATCCTCTTACATCTATGGGGGCGCTATTTCATTATTGGATAAAAAAAACGTGCCCGTTTTAAGTGCAATATTCTGTCACAAAAAGATGCTCGAATATGCATATAATTGACGGCTTTGGAAAGAGAACACTCTGACGTTTCCAAAACTGCAAAGATATTGTCTGTGAGTGCCCTAGAACTGATGCTACAGGCGAAACCAAGATGTTACTTCAAACAGGAAATTATCAGGATTTTTGAGGCTCTGTTTTTCATTGTCTCCTTATATGGCTGTGAATGCGCAAGGAATGAGCCTGCCCGATCTATCGTTTCCCAAGGTGTCTGCAGCATTGTGACGTATTTGTAGGCATATCATTGGAAGATTGACCATAAGAGACTACATTTGCCAGGTGTCCGCCCGGTGTCCTCCGTCGAAATTGGTGCGTCATCTTCAGCTGCACGTCTTTTTCCAAGCGATTCAGAGGAGAAAGTAGACATTCACGAACGATATATCAATGAAGAGATATGTGAAAACACCTTGAGGATTGATTCTAAACAGAGTTTGCCATGTTTCAGTCGATATTATGGAGTTAATTTGGAAAACAGTTCGCCGTTTTGATGACTGAATTTTTGTTTTTTTTGGTACCCAAACGTGATGTACAAAACGGAGCGATTTCTCCTACACAAAGAGTCTTTCAGGAAAAACTGAACATTTGCTATGTAACTGAGAGTCTCCTCATTGAAAACATCCAAAGTTCTTCAAAGGTAAATGATTTTATTTGAATCCTTTTCTGGTTTTTGTGCAAATGTTGCCCGCTAAAATCTACGCTAAATGCTACGCTAGCTATCAATACTCTTACACAAATGCTTGTTTTGCTATGGTTCAAAAGCATATTTTGAAAATCTGAGATGACAGTGTTGTTAAGAAAAGGCTAAGCTTGAGAGCTAGCACATTCATTTCATTTCATTTGCGATTTTCATAAATAGTTAACGTTACGTTATGCTAATGAGCTTGAGGCTATAACTGGATACAGGTTTTTTTCATAGCCAAACGTGAACAAAACGGAGTGATTTGTCCTACACAAATAATATTTTTTGTAAAACAGAACATTTGCTATCTAACTGAGAGTCTCCTCATTGAAAACATCTGAAGTTCTTCAAAGGTAAATGATTTTATTTGAATGGTTTTCTTGTTTTTGTGAAAATGTTGCTGGCTGAATTCTAGGCTTATAGCTATGCTAGCTATCAATACTCTTACACAAATGCTTGTTTAGCTATGGTTTAAAAGCATATTTTGAAAATCTGAGATGACAGTGTTGTTAACAAAAGTCTAAGCTTGAGAGCAAATATATTTATTTCATTTCATTTGCGATTTTCATGAATAGTTAACGTTGCGTTATGCTAATGAGCTTGAGGCTATAAATAGGATCCCGGATCCGGGATTGCTCGACGCAAGAAGTTATAGAGCCAAAAAGATTGGTTTCATCTCCATTTTGGATAGATAATTCTTTGTGTTGTTGTTTGTTTAGTGTTTTCCAATTTTCCCAGAAGTGGTTAGAGTCTATGGATTCTTCAATTACATTGAGCTGATTTCTGACATGCTGTTCCTTCTTTTTCCGTAGTGTATTTCTGTATTGTTTTAGTGATTCACCATAGTGAAGGCGTAGATTCAGGTTTTCCGGGTCTCTATGTTTTTGGTTGGACAGGTTTCTCAATTTCTTTCTTAGATTTTTGCATTCATCATCAAACCATTTGTCATTGTTGTTAATTTTCTTCGGTTTTCTATTTGAGATTTTTAGATTTGATAAGGAAGCTGAGAGGTCAAATATACTGTTAAGATTTTCTACTGCCAAGTTTACATCTTCACTATTACAGTGGAACGTTTTACCCAGGAAATTGTCTAAAGGGGATTGAATTTGTTGTTGCCTAATTGTTTTTTGGTAGGTTTCCAAATTGCATTCCTTCCATCTATAGCATTTCTTAATGTTACTCAGTTCCTTTGGCTTTGATGCCTCATGATTGAGTATTGCTCTGTTTAACCTCTTGAAAATCCCCATCCCGGATCCGGGATTGTGACTAAGCCTCAGGCTCATTAGCATAACGCAACGTTAACGATTTCTGAAAATCGCAAATAAAATTAAAATAATGCGTTTGCTCTCAAGCTTAGCCTTTTCTTAACAACACTGTCATCTCAGATTTTCAAAATATGCTTTTGAACCATAGAAATTGACTAATTTGTGTAAGAGTATGCAAAGCTAGCATAGCATTTTGTGTAGCATGTAGCACGCAACATTTTCACAAAAGCCAGATAACCAAATAAATAAAATCATTTACCTTTGAAGAGCTTCTGATGTTTTCAATGAGGAGACTCCCAGCCACATACCAAATGCGCAGTGTTTCCTGAAAGCGTCTGTGTGTAGGAGAAATCGTTCCGTTTTCTACATTGCGCCTGGCTACCGAAACGAACCGAAAATGCAGTCACCTACAACGTGAAACTTTTTCCGGATTAACTACATAATATCGACGAAACATGGCAAACGTTGTTTGGAATCAATCCTCAAGGTGTTTTTTTCACATATCTCTTCATTGACATGCAGTTCATGGAAGCTTGCTTCTCTCTCTGTGCCCCATGGAAAAATACTGGCAGGTGACTTTTGCGCACCAATTTCGGCGCAGGACACCGGGCGGACACGTGGTAAATGTGGTCTCTTATGGTCAATCTTCCAACGATCTGCCTACAAATACGTCACAATGCTGCAGACACCTTGGGGAAACGACAGAAAGGGCAGACTCATTCCTCTTGCGTTCACAGCCATATAAGGAGATCATGAAAGACAGAGCCTCAAAAATCCTTGTCATTTCCTGGATGCCAAGTCATCTTGGTTTTGCCTGAAGCTCACGTTAAAGGGCACGCACAGAGAAGATATTTGTATTTCTGGACACGTCAGAGTGTTTTCTTTCGAACAGTAGCAATTATATGCATAGTCTAGCATCTTTTTGTGACAAAATATCTTGTTTAAAACGGGAACGTTTTTCTTCCAAAAATGAAATAGCGCCACCATAAGTGTAAGAGGTTAAGTAGACTGTGATTTCGCTGTGGTCTGATAGGGGTGTCAGTGGGCTGACTGTGAACGCTCTGAGAGACTCTGGGTTGAGGTCAGTGATAAAGTAGTCTACAGTACTACTGTCAAGAGATGAGCTATAGGTGTACCTACCATAGGAGTCCCCTCGAAGCCTACCATTGACTATGTACATACCCAGCGTGCGACAGAGCTGCAGGAGTTGTGACCCATTTTTGTTGGTTATGTTGGCAGGTGTTTGTCTCCCTGTGTGCTGAGGGTGTCAGGTTCTTGTCCGGTTCTGGAATTTAGGTCGCCACAGACTAGTACATGTCCCTGGGCCTGGAAATGATTGATTTCCCCCTCCAGGATGGAGAAGCTGTCTTCATTAAAATATGGGGATTCTAGTGGGGGGATATAGGTAGCACACAGGAGGACATTTTTCTCTGTTAGGATAATTTCCTTTTGAATTTCTAGCCAAATGTTGAATGTTCCTGTTTTGATTAATTTAATGGAGTGAGTTAGGTCTGCTCTATACCAAATTAGCATACCCCCTGAGTCCCTTTCCTGTTTCACACCTGGTAGTTTGGTGGATGGGACTACCAGCTCTCTGTAACTTAGAGGTCAACCAGTGGGTCTGTCTCCTCTATACCAGGTTTCTTGCAGGATGACAATGTCTGTATAACCGATTTCTTTGTTGAAGTCCGGGTTTCTGCTCTTCATGCCAAAGGCAGATGACCTCAGGCCTTGGATATTCCAGGATGATATAGTGAAGGCTTTTTGTTCCGTAGTGTTCAATGTTGTTTGTCATGGTTTGGCCTCAGGCCAGTAAGTGTGAGCAGAGCCTGCTGAGCATCTGGTACATGCCATTGGCCTTTGGCGAGTGTGAGAGTGGGGGTTGGGACTGTTTGCCCGCTCACTACCTGGGCGTATGTGTGGCTTCCATGTTGAGGCCCTCTTTGCGGGGGTGGGGTGCATGGGGTGGGCAGGAGTGGCATAGGTCTGATCTGAGGGGGCCTAAATGGGGTGTGGGCATGGTTGACGTGGGGGGGTGTTGATTGGTTGGGGTGGGGGTGTGGATGTGTCTGGGTGTGCGGTGGTCTGGATGTAATTCCTCTTGGTGTGGGTCCTCTATGTGTAGGTCCAGGGGGGGGGTCCTGCAGGTCTGGGAGGGTGTCTCGCTGGTCTGGGTGGGGTGTCTATTGATCTGTTGCTCCTGTGTGAAGTGTTGGGGATACGTTTGAGAGCGATGTCCTTTAGAGTTCGGTCAAGGTGGACCTGGTCATAGAGGCTGTTCAAGTCCAGGGTGGAGTGGTGGGCCAGGAAAACGTTTGGTTTTCAGGCACAGTCACGGGAAATACTTGTGTTTAACCTCTGTATTGTGGCAGGGTGGAAGTCTTTTCGTGGTAGCAGGGTGGAGATAACCACTTGTGCGTTGGGGAAAGTAGAAGAAGCCTTTTCAATCACTCCCTTCAGTGCTGTGGCCACTCTTTCCTGCTGTGCTCTCAGGTCGTTTGTGCCTGTGTGTATTATTATGTGGCTGGGTGAGCCTAGTTTGGCCTCAGACAGAAGGTCTAGGGCGCGCTGGGTGTTTGGACACCAGAGTTTAGACACACTGTGTTTGGGAAAAACTTTTTTTTTCTTATATATATTTCCCATTTGAGTCCATAAGTAGTACAATCTGTGTCTTGTGTTTGTCCTCAGTGGGTGTGGGGGTTGTCAGAAGTGCTATTAGGGTGGCTGACAGGGGGTGCTCAGAGGTGGTGAGAGCCGCTGGGCCTGGGGTTCTTCATTTGTCTG
>NW_027010053.1:0-32500 GCF_036934945.1 Oncorhynchus masou masou
ATACAGGGTCAGAAGTTATATACAGGGTCAGTAGCTATATACAGGGTCAGAAGTTATATACAGGGTCAGTAGCTATATACAGGGTCAGAAATTATATACAGGGTCAGTAGCTATATACAGGGTCAGAAGTTATATACAGGGTCAGTAGCTATATACAGGGTCAGAAGTTATATACAGGGTCAGAAGTTATATACAGGGTCAGTAGTTATATACAGGGTCAGTAGTTATATACAGGGTCAGAAGTTATATACAGGGTCAGAAGTTATATACAGGGTCAGAAGTTATATACAGGGTCAGAAGTTATATACAGGGTCAGTAGTTATATACAGGGTCAGTAGTTATATACAGGGTCAGTAGTCAGAAATATATACAGGGTCAGTAGCTATATACAGGGTCAGAAGTTATATACAGGGTCAGTAGCTATATACAGGGTCAGAAGTTATATACAGGGTCAGTAGCTATATACAGGGTCAGTAGTTATATACAGGGTCAGTAGCTATATACAGGGTCAGAAGTTATATACAGGGTCAGTAGCTATATACAGGGTCAGAAGTTATATACAGGGTCAGTAGCTATATACAGGGTCAGAAGTTATATACAGGGTCAGTAGCTATATACAGGGTCAGAAGTTATATACAGGGTCAGTAGCTATATACAGGGTCAGAAATTATATACAGGGTCAGTAGCTATATACAGGGTCAGAAGTTATATACAGGGTCAGTAGCTATATACAGGGTCAGTTCCATGGTCAGTTATATACAGCTATTGGGTCGTTATACAGTCTTTATATACAGGCTATGCCGGTAGCTATTAATTGATAAGGATCAATTATAAGACCTGCTATTCTGTAAAATAAATTCTCCGTAATTAATATCACCTGATTGAGCTAATCATGTAAATGCAATTAACTAGAGAGTCAGGGGGTCACGACAAAATAATATTTATAGAGCTGTTATCTTCCGAATAAACTCTTAAAGACCTAGTAATATTTTACTGTGTCTTCGAATAAACTAATTTTATACATCAATAGCAGTCAATATTAATCGTCACCTTATTTTAGTCTCATCTGAAAGTTGTGCATTCTTGGTTATCTTCAAGAACCCTGGCTAACAATTTGAATCAGCAATACAAAAAGTGGGTTTAATTATTTATTTACTAAATACCTAACTTTTCACGATCGTCGTATTGAGTAGACCAAAGCGCAGAGTGGTGTGAATGCATACTTTAATTATTGACAAAAAAACACAAAATACACTAAACAAAACAAACAAACGAATTAACAAGATGAACATGACCGCTATTGAAACTCTGTGCAAACATGCAACATAACATAGACAATAACCCACCAACCACAATACAAAACAGGCTACCTAAATATGGTTCCCAATTAGAGATAACGACAAACACCTGCCACTGATTGAGAACCATATCAGGCCAAACCACATAGAAACAGACTAACTAGACATGCAACATAGAATGCCCACTCATATCACACCCTGACCAAACAAAACATAGAAACAAACAATGCAAATAATGGTCAGAGTGTGACATAACTAATCACACAGAATTCACATACACAAAGAATGAATTATACCTGGATAATTCTTTACGTCATAGAAAAACTATAGACTTTGGGGGTTGAATAGTTATGCGCATTCAAGTCTTTTCTTGTTTGTTTCACAATAAAACATATTTTGTATCTATTTTGTATCTTCAAAGTGGCATGTTGTGTCAATAAAATGATTCAACCCCCAAAAATATATATTTTAATTTCAGTTTATAAGGCAACAAAATAGGAAAAATGCCAAGGGGAGTGAACACTTTTGCAAGCCACTGTAGCTAGCTAGTGTGGTAAACAATGACCCTAGCTAGGTAAACAAAGTGTAAGATCACGTCACGAAGCGTTAGCTAACGATCCAGTCAGCTAATGATCCAGTCAGCTAACGTTTGCTAGTTAAACAGCAATGAGCACAGCGTCAACAATGCCAGGAGCTAATCATTCAGGTTCAATGTTAGCTAGCTAACATTCGACTCTAACTTGAAAAGCAAATGGCTCTGGGATACGAATAATAACCTCAGCTAGGGAGCCAGTCAGCTAGGGAGCCAGTCAGCTAACCTTAACTAGCTAGCTAACATTACATTTTTGCTTGAGACATGTAGCAAGCTAGCTAGATAAACAATGAACCTAGCTAGGTAAACAAAGTGTAAGATCACACACGTCACGTAATGTTAGCTAACAAGTCAGAAGGGTAACGTTAGCTAGCTTGCTAACATTACACTAGCTTGAAATGAAACCATTTATTGTCAAAATTAGAAATGTGTAATATCTGAAAATGTAGCTCGGTAATGCTATACTATCGTACCTGTATACATCATCATGCATGATGGACGTGTCTCCCTGTCACGGATGCCACGGTTGCCCCTTAGTTTGAAGATGTAATCCGGAGACAAGGGTTTTCTCCATCTCTTTAGCTATCATACTCTAATTACACTGATTTCAAAACTCGATCCTCCAAAATAGCAGAGAACAACACTTATGCAGCTCCACAATACAATAATTAATGTAGCACATGTAGCCTGTATGGGTTAGCATGGGTACAGACAGAAAAGCATCAATAATGGAGGAAAACACAAGGCAATTAAATCAACAGCTGTGGTACAATACAAAGTACAGTCCCCGTAGACACACACACAGACACACACACACACACACACACACACACAAACACACACACACACACACACACACACACACACACACACACACACACACACACACACACACACACACACACACACACACATACATACACACACACACACACTGACAACAGAGGGGTTATAACACAGTTATTGTCTATAGTTTGAAGGTTTTTTCTTCTCATAATGTGAATCCCATATGGCATTCTATTCCCTATATAGTGCACTACTATTGACCAGAGCTCTATTCCCTATATAGTGCACTACTATTGACCAGAGCCCTATTCCCTATATAGTGCACTACTATAGACCAGGGCCCTATTCCCTATATAGTGCACTACTATTGACCAGAGCCCTAGTCCTTATATAGTGCACTACTATAGACCAGAGCCCTATTCCCTATACAGTGCACTAATATAGACCAGACACCTATTCCCTATATAGTGCACTACTATTGACCAGAGCCCTATTCCCTATATAGTGCACTACTATTGACGAGGGCACTATTCCCTATAGAGTGCACTACTATAGAGCAGAGCCCTATTCCCTATATAGTGCACTACTATTGACGAGGGCACTATTCCCTATATAGTGCACAACTATAGACCAGAGCCCTATTCCCTATATAGTGCACATCTTTAGACCAGAGCCCTATTCCCTATATAGTGCACTACTTTAGACCAGAGCCCTATTCCCTATATAGTGCACTACTATTGACGAGGGCCCTATTACCTATATAGTGCACTACTATTGACCAGAGCCCTATTCCCTATATACTGCACTACCATAGAACAGGGCCCTATTCCCTATATAGTGCACTACTATAGACCAGGGCCCTATTCCCTATATAATGCACTACGATAGCACCCTATTCTCTATATAGTGCACTACTTTAGACCAGAGCCCTATGTCCTATATAGTACACTACTTTAGACCAGAGTCCTATTCCCTATATAGTGCACTACTATAGCACCCTATTCCCTATCTATTGGTACTACTATAGACCCTATGTACTATATAGTTCACTACTATCGACCAGAGCCCTATTCCCTATATAGTGCACTACTTTAGACCATATTCCCTATATAGTGCACTACTTTAGACCCTATTCCCTATATAATGGTACTACTATTGAACAAAGCTCTATTCCCTCTATAGTGCACTGCTTTAGACCAGAGCCCTATTCCCTATATAGTGCACTACGTCAGACCAGAATCCTATTCACTATATAGTGCACTACTTCAGTCCAGAGACATATTCCCTATATAGTGCACTACATTAGACCAGAGCCCTATTACCTATATAGTGCACTACTTTAGACCAGGGCCCTATACCCTATATAGTGCACTACCATAGACCAGAGCCCTATTCCCTATATAGTGGTACTACTATAGACCAGAGCCCTATGTTCTATATAGTGCACTACTTTAGACCATGTTCTATATAGTGGTACTACTATAGACCAGAGCCCTATTCCCTATATAGTGGTACTACTATAGACCAGAGCCCTATGTTCTATATAGTGCACTACTTTAGACCATGTTCTATATAGTGGTACTACTATAGACCAGAGCCCTATTCCCTATATAGTGGTACTACTATAGACCAGAGCACTATTCCCTATATAGTGCACTACTGTTGACCAGAGCCCTATTCCCGATATAGTGTACTACTATTGACCAGAGCACTATACCCTATATAGTGCACTACTATTGACGAGGGCACTATTCCCTATATAGTGCACAACAATAGACCAGAGCCCTATTCCATATATAGTGCACTTCTTTAGACCAGAGCCCTATT
This sequence comes from Oncorhynchus masou masou, assembly GCF_036934945.1. Classification (NCBI taxonomy): domain Eukaryota; kingdom Metazoa; phylum Chordata; class Actinopteri; order Salmoniformes; family Salmonidae; genus Oncorhynchus; species Oncorhynchus masou. Next base: position 4,504 of record NW_027010053.1, read on the forward strand.
CCCTATATAATGCAGTACTATAGAGCAGAGCCCTATTCCCTATATAGTGCACTACTATAGACCAGGGCCCTATTCCCTATATAGTGCACTACTATAGACCAGGGCACTATTCCCTATATAATGCACTACGATAGCACCCTATTCCCTATATAGTACACTACTATAGACCAGAGCCCTATTCCCTATATAGTGCACTACTTTAGACCAGAGCACTATTCCCTATATAGTGCAGTACTATAGAGCAGAGCCCTATTCCCTATATAGTGCACTTCTTTAGACCAGAGCCCTATTCCCTATATAGTACACTACTTTAGACCCTATTCGCTATATAGTGCACTACTATAGACCCTATTCCCTATATAGTGCACTACTATATACCAGAGCCCTATTCCCTATATAGTACACTACTATAGACCCTATTCCCTATATAGTGCACTACTATAGACCCTACTCCCTATATAGTTTACTTCTACTACTACTTAGGGTGTCATTTGAGACACAAGCATTTAGACAGAGGATCCTGTCAATGAATGTGTGTGTGTGTGTGTGTGTGTGTGTGTGTGTGTGTGTGTGTGTGTGTGTGTGTGTGTGTGTGTGTGTGTGTGTGTGTGTGTGTGTGTGTGTGTGTGTGTGTGTGTGACCACTGAACTGACTTGGGATAGGTCATACCAGTAACTGCTTGGCTGAACCTCAGCCTGTCTTGCTCTGCCAGAAACAACTAACTTATGATGGGCAGATTGGGCCACAAGGCCTGTCCCTGTCACTCCACATCACCAGCAGTCACAAGGCCTGTCCCAGTCACTCCACATCACCAGCAGTCACAAGGCCTGTCCCAGTCACTCCACATCACCAGCAGTCACAAGGCCTGTCCCAGTCACTCCACATCACGAGCAGTCACAAGGCCTGTCCCAGTCATTCCACATCACCAGCAGTCACAAGGCCTGTCCCAGTCACTCCACATCACCAGCAGTCACAAGGCCTGTCCCAGTCACTCCACATCACCAGCAGTCACAAGGCCTGTCCCAGTCACTCCACATCACCAGCAGTCACAAGGCCTGTCCCTGTCACTCCACATCACCAGCAGTCACAAGGCCTGTCCCAGTCACTCCACATCACCAGCAGTCACAAGGCCTGTCCCTGTCACTCCACATCATCAGCAGTCACAAGGCCTGTCCCAGTCACTCCACATCACAAGCAGTCACAAGGCCTCTCCCAGTCACTCCACATCACCAGCAGTCACAAGGCCTGTCCCTGTCACTCCACATCACCAGCAGTCACAAGGCCTGTCCCAGTCACTCCACATCACCAGCAGTCACAAGGCCTGTCCCAGTCACTCCACATCACCAGCAGTCACAAGGCCTGTCCCAGTCACTCCACATCATCAGCAGTCACAATGCCTGTCCCAGTCACTCCACATCACCAGCAGTCACAATGCCTGTCCCAGTCACTCCACATCATCAGCAGTCACAATGCCTGTCCCAGTCACTCCACATCACCAGCAGTCACAAGGCCTGTCCCAGTCACTCCACATCACCAGCAGTCACAATGCCTGTCCCAGTCACTCCACATCATCATCAGTCACAATGCCTGTCCCAGTCACTCCACATCACCAGCAGTCACAAGGCCTGTCCCAGTCACTCCACATCATCATCAGTCACAAGGCCTGTCCCAGTCACTCCACATCACCAGCAGTCACAAGGCCTGTCCCAGTCACTCTACATCATCAGCAGTCACAATGCCTGTCCCAGTCACTCCACATCACCAGCAGTCACAAGGCCTGTCCCAGTCACTCCACATCACCAGCAGTCACAAGGCCTGTCCCAGTCACTCCACATCACCAGCAGTCACAAGGCCTGTCCCAGTCACTCCACATCACCAGCAGTCACAAGGCCTGTCCCAGTCACTCCACATCACCAGCAGTCACAAGGCCTCTCCCAGTCACTCCACATCACCAGCAGTCACAAGGCCTGTCCCAGTCACTCCACATCACCAGCAGTCACAAGGCCTGTCTTGCTTTGCCAGAAACCACTAATTTATGATGGGCAGATTGGGCACTCCACAAGGCCTGTCCCAGTCACAAGGCCTGTCCCAGTCACTCCACAAGGCCTGTCCCAGTCACAAGGCCTGTCCCAGTCACAAGGCCTGTCCCAGTCACAAGGCCTGTCCCAGTCACAAGGCCTGTCCTGTTTGGTTTTCTCAGGTCTTTTAGGGAATTGCAGGAAACTTCCCTCACTTCCAGTATTAGGAAGGTTATTGTTTTCGTGTGGTCTGCTCTTGCACTTGTGGTAAAACATATCCCCTTTCGTAACAGGACAATACTCAGACTATTGGATCTACAGATGACCATCTTAATTGTGTGTGTTTGTGTTTGTGTGTGTGTGTGTGTTTGAGGTAAAGCTAAGAGTTAAAAACATGATGTCAGCACCCATTCTCTCTCTCTCTCTCTCTTCATTATGTCACCAAAATACACAGCTACGCCCTTTAGCCATTCTCTCTCTATACGCCCCCCCCCAACCCACACTCAACTGCCTGGGGCACTTTGTCTCATTGTCAGGCCACCTTTGACCTAAATCTGTTGAACGTTAAACAAGAAGGTGGACAGGATGCTGTTTGAAAGGACTGAAGGATTCACAGAAAACATGGTTGTTCTTCGAGTCTACATGAATACACAGATACATTCTGAGGCATGAATAGAATGGGCGTCACAATTCAAGTTAACGATACGCACATTCTATTTCATTCTATTTCTATGCATATACTTCTAATCCAATCGCCAAATTCCGATTAGATAACTTTGGAAAAAATGGGACCCAGAGGATCTCTACTGAGGAAGCTGAGTGGCTTGAGTATTGGCTTCTGCCGTTTGGATCCAGCCAAGCTTACAGGGTTGCTGTGGGCCTGTGGCTGGTAAATCCATCCTCCAGTGGTTCACCAGACCTACCAAGGCCACGAGGAGAGAGATGGTTCAACAGGCCACAGTAACCCTTAACCAGAGTCCCTCAGTAAAGACACAACCTAAAGTGAACGGAGCAGTGAGCTGCTGTTAAGACCCATGCCAGACCCACCATGTTGGGTCCTTCCAGAGCCATGCCAGACCCACCATGTTGGATCCTTCCAGAGCCAAGCCAGACCCAACATGTTGGATCCTTCCAGAGCCATGCCAGACCCACCATGTTGGATCCTTCCAGAGCCATGCCAGACCCACCATGTTGGATCCTTCCAGAGCCATATCAGACCCACCATGGTGGATCCTTCCAGAGCCATGCCAGACCCACCATGTTGGATCCTTCCAGAGCCATATCAGACCCACCATGGTGGATCCTTCCAGAGCCATGCCAGACCCACCATGTTGGATCCTTCCAGAGCCATATCAGACCCACCATGGTGGATCCTTCCAGAGCCATATCAGACCCACCATGGTGGATCCTTCCAGAGCCATGCCAGACCCACCATGGTGGATCCTTCCAGAGCCATGCCAGACCCACCATGGTGCATCCTTCCAGACCCATGCCAGACCCACCATGGTGGATCCTTCCAGACCCACCAGGCCCACCATGGTGCATCCTTCCAGACCCACCAGGCCCACCATGGTGGATCCTTCCAGACCCATGCCAGACCCACCATGGTGGATCCTTCCAGACCCATGCCAGACCCACCATGGTGGATCCTTCTAGAGCCATGCCAGGCCCACCATGGTGGATCCTTCCAGACCCACCAGACCCGCCATAGTGGATCCTTCCAGAGCCATGCCAGACCCACCATGGTGCATCCTTCCAGACCCACCAGGCCCCCCATGGAGGATCCTTCCAGACCCATGCCAGACCCACCATGGTGCATCCTTCCAGACCCATGTCAGAACCACCATAGTGGATCCTTCCAGACCCACCACCACTATTTCTAGTCTGAGTTCAATGGGCTGCAGGGACTCCAGGCTCGAGCACAAAGCTAGCTATGGAAGGACAGGACTGGAAAGTCGTTCTCAAAGCAAAATGCCTCCTCTCTCTCCCTGTATGTTCACCAGAGATCTGTGGTGTTGCTGGTCCAGCCAAACCCAGGGCTATCCTGTGGAACCATCTTCCAGTGGTTCACCAGATCCATCCAGGCTGCTCCTGCCAAACCCAATAGGACCGATGTGTTTACACTGCCAAAGCAAGTCTCTCTCTCTCTCTCTCTCTCTCTCTCCCGTTCCCTCCTCCTCCCTCCCCTCCATCCTTCCAGTTTAGAATGACATTGTCAAAAATTACGGTAGAATGATGTCATACAACCAATTATCCCGAGTTGTATAGTGATGTATGCTCAATAGAAGAATGGAGGAGGCAATTTCTTAACAGAGAAGGGAATGAATTAGTCTGCCACCAATAAATGGCTAATAAAAATGGCAAAATGCATCATTTTAATTTTACGGTCAAAGAGGGTTGACAACTATAAAATTCAAGATAGTTGGAACAGATTTTCTGATGTCCCAAAACGTTGGCGTCGGGTTTATGAACAGATATATCAATTCTTTCTTTTTAATTTAAGCTTCTATATCAAAAATAATCCACAGTATACGGGTTATTAAACGACCAGACCGGTGCAGACTGTCATGAGGAAACAGAATCAATAGATCATCTCTTTTGATGCTGATCATTGGTGGCTTGTTTTTGGAGTCCGGTCCAGGAATTATTGTTGTGTCATAATATCCAGCAAACTATATTGCTGGGGGATTTGAAGGACCGCAGACAGTCAATAAGACATGTGATTGTGCTCTTGGAAAATAAATAAATAAATGTGGGGCAATTTTGGGCTGATATGTTGCTGATGGGGAGAGGTTCAAGTCCCTACTGAGGCACCATGGTAGAATGGAGGAATGTATTGGGTGAAGAAATTGATGATGATTTAATGAGAAAGATGGGTCGTCTTAAGGTTGGAATGAATGAGTGTTGATACAGATGGAAAATGTACAGTACAAATGTTTGGAGATCCTCCAATCAGGGTTTTTCTATGTTTTATGCTGTAAGCAGTGTATGCTGACCGTCATAGTCGTAAAGGCTTTGTTCTTCTCGCCCTTGAAAAATACCTTTTGTGCCTAGGGCTGTGCCTTGCCGGCCTCTCGGGGCGGGTGGGGACACCCACGTTGGGAGCGACCATTCGTATTGTCTTTGTATTGTGTTGTATTGTTGTTGTATGAAAGAATACTAATAACAAAATGCAGTACCAGTCAAAAGATTGGACACACCTACTCATTCAAGGGTTTATCTTTATTTGTACTGTTTTCTACATAGTACTATAATAGTGAAGACATCAAAACTAGGAAATAACACATATGGAATCATGTAGTAACCAATAAAGTGTGAAACAAATTTTACATTTACATTTAAGTCATTTAGCAGACGCTCTTATCCAGAGCGACTTACAAATTGGTGAATTCACCTTCTGACATCAGTGGAACAGCCACTTTACAATAGTGCATCTAAATCATTTAAGGGGGGTGAGAAGGATTGCTTTATCCTATCCTAGGTATTCCTTGAAGAGGTGGGGTTTCAGGTGTCTCCGGAAGGTGGTGATTGACTCCGCTGTCCTGGCGTCGTGAGGGAGTTTGTTCCACCATTGGGGGGCCAGAGCAGCGAACAGTTTTGACTGGGCTGAGCGGGAACTGTACTTCCTCAGTGGTAGGGAGGCGAGCAGGCCAGAGGTGGATGAACGCAGTGCCCTTGTTTGGGTGTAGGGCCTGATCAGAGCCTGGAGGTACTGCGGTGCCGTTCCCCCTCACAGCTCCGTAGGCAAGCACCATGGTCTTGTAGCGGATGCGAGCTTCAACTGGAAGCCAGAGGAGAGAGCGGAGGAGCGGGGTGACGTGAGAGAACTTGGGAAGGTTGAACACCAGACGGGCTGCGGCGTTCTGGATGAGTTGTAGGGTTTGATGGCACAGGCAGGGAGCCCAGCCAACAGCGAGTTGCAGTAATCCAGACGGGAGATGACAAGTGCCTGGATTAGGACCTGCGCCGCTTCCTGTGTGAGGCAGGGTCGTACTCTGCGGATGTTGTAGAGCATGAACCTACAGGAACGGGCCACCGCCTTGATGTTAGTTGAGAACGACAGGGTGTTGTCCAGGATCACGCCAAGGTTCTTAGCGCTCTGGGAGGAGGACACAATGGAGTTGTCAACCGTGATGGCGAGATCATGGAACGGGCAATCCTTCCCCGGGAGGAAGAGCAGCTCCGTCTTGCCGAGGTTCAGCTTGAGGTGGTGATCCGTCATCCACACTGATATGTCTGCCAGCCATGCAGAGATGCGATTCGCCACCTGGTCATCAGAAGGGGGAAAGTTCAAAATATATTTTTCAAAGCAGCCACACTTTTTTTTGAGGGCAGCTTTACACACTCCAGGCATTCTCTCAACCAGCTTCACAAGGTAGTCACCTGGAATGCATTTCAATTATTATTTTTAGTGAACATTTATTTAACTATGCAAGTCAGTTAAGAACAAATTCTTATTTACAATGATGGCCTACCAGGGAACAGTGGGTGAATTGTCTTGTTCAGGGGCAGAATGACAGATTTTTATCATGTTAGCTCAGGGATTCGATCCAGCAACCTTTCGGTTACAGGCCCAACACTCTAATCACTAGGCTATTTGCTGCCCCAAAATTAACAGGTGTGCATTGTTAAAAGGTAATTTGTGGAATTTATTTCCTTCGTAATGCGTTTGGGCCAATCAGTTGTGTTGTGACAAGGTAGGGGTGGTACACAGAAGAAAACCCTATTTGGTAAAAGACCAAGTCCAAGAACAGCTCAAATAAGCGAAAGAGAAATGATAGTCCATCATTACTTCAATAAACTCCAGGAAGAGAAGCTGCTGCCTTGGTAGGAAATAATGGGGATCCATAATAAACCCCAGGAAGAGTAGCTGCTGCCTTGGCAGGAACTAATGGGGATCCATATTAAACCCAGGAACTAATGGGGATCCATAATAAACCCCAGGAAGAGTAGCTGCTGCCTTGGCAGGAACTAATGGGGATCCATATTAAACCCAGGAAGAGGAGCTGCTGCCTTGGCAGGAACTAATGGGGATCCATATTAAACCTCAGGCAGAGTAGCTTCTGCCTTGGCAGGAACAGATGGGGATCCATAATATACCCCAGGAAGAGTAGCTGCTGCCTTGGCAGGAACTAATGGGGATCCATAATAAACCCCAGGAAGAGTAGCTTCTGCCTTGGCAGGAACTAATGGGGATCGATAATAAACCCCAGGAAGAGTAGCTGCTACCTTGGCAGGAAAAAAAGGTGATCCATAATAAATCCCAGGAAGAGTAGCTGCTGTCTTGGTAGGAAAAAATGGTGATCCATAATAAATCCCAGGAAGAGTAGCTGCTGCCTTGGTAGGAACTAATGGGGATCCATAATAAATCCCAGGAAGAGTAGCTGCTGCCTTGGTAGGAACTAATGGGGATCCATAATAAACCCCATGAAGAGTAGCTGCTGCCTTGGCAGGAACTAATGGGGATCCATAATAAACCCCAGGAAGAGTAGCTGCTGCCTTGGTAGGAAAAAATGGTGATCCATAATAAATCCCAGGAAGAGTAGCTGCTGCCTTGGTAGGAACTAATGGGGATCCATAATAAATCCCAGGAAGAGTAGCTGCTGCCTTGGTAGGAAAAAATGGTGATCCATAATAAATCCCAGGAAGAGTAGCTGCTGCCTTGGTAGGAACTAATGGGGATCCATAATAAATCCCAGGAAGAGTAGCTGCTGCCTTGGTAGGAACTAATGGGGATCCATAATAAACCCCATGAAGAGTAGCTGCTGCCTTGGCAGGAACTAATGGGGATCCATAATAAACCCCAGGAAGAGTAGCTGCTGCCTTGGTAGGAACTAATGGGGATCCATAATAAACCCCATGAAGAGTAGCTGCTGCCTTGGCAGGAACTAATGGGGATCCATAATAAACCCCAGGAAGAGTAGCTGTTGCCTTGACAGGAACTAATGGGGATCCATAATAAACCCCATGAAGAGTAGCTGCTGCCTTGGTAGGAACTAATGGGGATCCATAATAAACCCCAGGAAGAGTAGCTGCTGCCTTGACAGGAACTAATGGGGATCCATAATAAACTCCAGGAAGAGTAGCTGTTGCCTTGGCAGGAACTAATGGGGATCCATAATAAACCCCAGGAAGATGAGCTGCTGCCTTGGCAGGAACTAATGGGGATCCATAATAAACTCCAGGAAGAGTAGCTGCTGCCTTGGCAGGAACTAATGGGGATCCATAATAAACCCCAGGAAGATGAGCTGCTGCCTTGACAGGAACTAATGAGGATCCATGACAAATACAAATACAAAAGAGCAATGGAAGTTATAGGTCTACTGCCGCATTGGCCTTTATGAGTTCCATGCACTCATTTCTTTAACCACCATTGGATTACGGTCAATCAATGTGTCCATATGAAAGAGGCTGGTGATCTCACATTCAGCCAGGTCACCCGTGATACAAGTCAGTATTTGACGTCCATTCATGTCTGAGGATGTTGGGAGATGATGTGAAAACTGGCCACTAGGGGGCACTGATACCTTCAAGTAGGTTTGACTGTTTTTTCTTCAGTGTTGTAGGCAGGGAGGACAACATAAGCATCTGCTTCTGATTATACTGGTTGATCAAATTCAGTGATGGTGTTTTGGGGATGTTTCTTGTCAGCCTGTCCCAAATCTGAACCATTACCTTAACCATTTGGAGCCTTAACTTTTAAGATAAATGACTAACCTTGAGAGTTCGAGGGGTTAAGCTCAAATTGAACCTTAAAAGTTCTGTGTTGATGCCGAAACTTAACCTTAAATACTTATAAATGTGACGTTTGCGACAACTTTTGGAAAATTTGACATTTTGAGAAACATGGAAGAATGTCTAATTTTGAGAGCTACGAGTTCAACGCGTTAGTTGACTTTTAACTTTTAGATTTGTATAATTTTAATTGAGATCTAAACAATAAACCACATGATTTAGGAAAAAACTAAAACGTTATAATTTAAATTAAACTGTTCCACAGAAATAAATACACGTTTAAATCGTAAATATGCAAAATGGTAGAAATGGTAAGATAAATTGTAAGCTTACCCCAAACTTGAAGCTCATGCGCTGCCTATGAAGTCTTCATTACATCATGCGCCGGATACAACAGTTCTAGGAGACCGTGAAATGCTTCCTCACAAGCCCTTAACCAACAACGCAGTTTTAAGAAAATACCTAAAAAAAAGAGTAAGAAATAAAATTAACAAATAATTTCAGAGCCGCAGTAAAATAACAATAGCAAAGCTATATACAGGGGGTTACCGGTACAGAGTCAATGTGCGGGGGCACCTGTGTCGAGGTAATTGAGGGAATATGTACATGTAGGAAGAGTTATTACAGTGACTATGCATGGATAATAACAGAGAGTAGCAGCAACGTAGAAGATAGGGGCAGGGGGGGGAGTGGCAATGCAAATAGTCTGGGTAGCCATTTGATTAGATGTTCAGGAGTCTATAGACTTGGGGTAGAAGGCTGTTTAGAAGCATCTTGGACCTCGACTTGGCGCTCCGGTACCGCTTGCCATGGGGTAGCAGAGAGAACAGGATATGACTGGGGTGGCTGGAGTCTTTCACGTTTCCAAGGTCAGATTTTGTCTACTTTGAAGTAAGGTGATGATATAATATAATAGTATAATATGAAACAAAACATTAAGGTTTCAAACAAGTATGTTTCAAAATGCAAAACGGCCTCCAACTCACATTCACATGGACTGGTGTTTTCATCAATGAATAAAAAGCATTATTTCTCTGAACAAGAATATAACTATTTAATGAAGCTGCCAGTTGAGGACTTGTGAGGTGTCTGTTTCTCAAACTAGACACTCTAATGTACTTGTCCTTTTGCTCAGTTGTGCACCGGGGCCTCCCACTCCTCTTTCTATTCTGGTTAGAGCCAGATTGCGCTGTTCTGTGAAGGGAGTAGTACACAGCGTTGTACGAGATCTTCAGTTTCTTGTCAATTTCTCGCATGGAATATCCTTCATGTCTCAGAACAAGAATAGACTGACGAGTTTCAGAAGTAAGTTCTTTGTTTCTGGACATTTTGACCCTGTAATCGAACCCACAAATGCTGATGTTCCAGATACTCAACTAGTCTAAAGAAGGCCAGTTGTATTGCTTCTTTAATCAAAACAACAGTTTTCAGCTGTGCAAACATAATTGCAAAAGGGTTTTCTAATGATCAATTAGCCTTTATAAAATGATAAACTTGGATTAGCTAACACAACGTGCCATTAGAACACAGGAGTGATGGTTACTGATAATGGGCCTCTGTACGCCTTTGTCGAAATTCCATTAAAAAATCAATCGTTTCCAGCTAAAATAGTCATTTACAACATTAACAATGTCAACACTGTATTTCTGATTAATTTGATGTTATTTTAATGGACAAAAAAAAAAAGTGTTTTTCTTTCAAAAACAAGGAAATTTCGAAGTTACCCCAAACTTTTGAACGGTAATGTATGTATATTTATTTATTTAACAGACAACGTGGTGTATGTGTGCTATCTGGTCCCACGGTGGACCCTACTACAGCCACACCTGCTAAATGCATTCTGTTTCCTCTCCAGACTCTGTCTTCTAAAGTCACTTCCATAAAAGCACAATTTATACATCACATGACATGACTCTCCATGCAGACAGGAAGAGGATGGAAAATACCTTCTGAGGTCCCATTTATTGACAGGAAGCTCCATCTAAAGGCCGAACAGTGAAACAGAACCGAACAGTGAAACAGAACCGCCAAGCTGGAAACGATGACCATGCACCTGTGTACTGTATTTATACAGCTATTTAACAACTGAAACATTTGCGAATTGACGGACTGTGATTTCAGGGTCCATTTCACAGCAATACATTATTATCTGCATGACGATGGTCTTCAAGTATCTTACTGTATCTCCTCGCCTCCTCCACCCTTCTCTCCTCTCTCCTCCTCCACCCCTTTCTCCTCTCTCCGCCTCTACCCTTCTCTCCTCTCTCCTCCTCCTCACTTCTCTCCTCTCTCCTCCTCCACCCTTCTCTCCTCTCTCCGCCTCTACCCTTCTCTCCTCTCTCCTCCTCCACCCCTTTCTCCTCTCTCCGCCTCTACCCTTCTCTCCTCTCTCCTCCTCCACCCTTCTCTCCTCTCTCCGCCTCTACCCTTCTCTCCTCTCTCCTCCTCCTCCCTTCTCTCCTCTCTCCTCCTCCACCCTTTTCTCCTCTCTCCTCCTCCACCCTTCTCTCCTCTCTCCTCCTCCACCCTTCTCTCCTCTCTCCTCCTCCACCCTTCTCTCCTCTCTCCGCCTCTACCCTTCTCTCCTCTCTCCTCCTCCCTTCTCTCCTCTCTCCTCCTCCACCCTTCTCTCCTCTCTCCGCCTCTAACCTTCTCTCCTCTCTACTCCTCTACCCTTCTGTCCTCTCTCCTCCTCTACCCTTCTCTCCTCTCTCCTCCTCCACCCTTCTCTCCTCTCTCTCCTCCTCCCTTCACTCCTCTCTCCTCCTCCACCCTTCTCTCTCCCTCTCTCCGCCTCTACCCTTCTCTCCTCTCTCCTCCTCCACCCTTTTCTCCTCTCTCCTCCTCCACCCTTCTCTCCTCTCTCCTCCTCCCTTCTCTCCTCTCTCCCTCCTCCACCCTTCTCTCTCTCCCCCTCTACCCTTCTCTCCTCTCTCCTCCTCTACCCTTCTCTCCTCTCTCCTCCTCCCTTCTCTCCTCTCTCCTCCTCCACCCTTCTCTCCTTTCTCCTCCTCCACCCTTCTCTCCTCTCTCCTCCTCCACCCTTCTCTCCTCTCTCCGCCTCTACCCTTCTCTCCTCTCTCCTCCTCCACCCTTTTCTCCTCTCTCCCTCTCTCCTCCTCCACCCTTCTCCTCCTCTCCCTCCTCCCTTCTCTCCTCTCTCCTCCTCCACCCTTCTCTCCTCTCTCCTCCTCTACCCTTCTGTCCTCTCTCCACCTCTACCCTTCTCTCCTCTCTACGCCTCCACCCTTCTCTCCTCTCTCCTCCTCCCTTCTCTCCTCTCTCCTCCTCCACCCTTCTGTCCTCTCTCCTCCTCCACCCTTCTCTCCTTTCTCCTCCTCCAGCCTTCTCTCCTCTCTCCTCCTCCAACCTTCTCTCCTCTCTCCTCCTCCCTTCTCTCCTCTCGCCGCCTCCACCCTTCTCTCCTCTCTCTGCCTCTACCCTTCTCTCCTCTCTCCTCCTCTACCCTTCTCTCCTCTCTCCTCCTCTACCCTTCTGTCCTCTCTCCTCCTCCAGCCTTCTCTCCTTTCTCCTCCTCCAGCCTTCTCTCCTCTCTCCTCATCCAACCTTCTCTCCTCTCTCCGCCTCCACCCTTCTCTCCTCTCTTCGCCTCCAGCCTTCTCTCCTTTCTCCTCCTCCACCCTTCTCTCCTCTCTCCTCCTCTACCCTTCTGTCCTCTCTCCTCCTCCTCCCTTCTCTCCTCTCTCCTCCTCCACCCTTTTCTCCTCTCTCCTCCTCCACCCTTCTCTCCTCTCTCCTCCTCCACCCTTCTCTCCTCTCTACTCCTCCAACCTTCTCTCCTCTCTCCTCCTCCACCCTTCTCTCCTCTCTCCGCCTCTAACCTTCTCTCCTCTCTACTCCTCTACCCTTCTGTCCTCTCTCCTCCTCTACCCTTCTCTCCTCTCTCCTCCTCCACCCTTCTCTCCTCTCTCCTCCTCCCTTCTCTCCTCTCTCCTCCTCCACCCTTCTCTCCTCTCTCCACCTCTACCCTTCTCTCCTCTCTCCCTCCTCCACCCTTTTCTCCTCTCTCTCCCTCCTCCACCCTTCTCTCCTCTCTCCTCCTCCCTTCTCTCCTCTCTCCTCCTCCACCCTTTTCTCCTCTCTCTCCTCCTCCACCCTTCTCTCCTCTCTCCTCCTCCCTTCTCTCCTCTCTCCTCCTCCACCCTTCTCTCTCTCTCTCTCCTCCACCCCTTCTCTCCTCTCTCCTCCTCCCTTCTCTCCTCTCTCCTCCTCCACCCTTCTCTCCTCTCTCCCGCCCTCTACCCTTCTCTCCTCTCTCCTCCTCCACCCTTTTCTCCTCTCTCCTCTCTCCTCCTCCACCCTTCTCTCCTCTCTCCTCCTCCCTTCTCTCCTCTCTCCTCCTCCACCCTTCTCTCCTCTCTCCTCCTCTACCCTTCTGTCCTCTCTCCTCCTATACCCTTCTCTCCTCTCTCCTCCTCCACCCTTCTCTCCTCTCTCCGCCTCTACCCTTCTCTCCTCTCTCCTCCACCCTTCTCTACTCTCTCCTCCTCCACCCTTCTCTACTCTCTCCGCCTCTACCCTTCTCTCCTCTCTACGCCTCCACCCTTCTCTCCTCTCTCCTCCACCCTTCTCTCCTCTCTCCTCCTCTACCCTTCTGTCCTCTCTCCTCCTCCACCCTTCTCTCCTCTCTCCGCCTCCACCCTTCTCTCCTCTCTCCTCCTCCACCCTTCTGTCCTCTCTCCTCCTCTACCCTTCTGTCCTCTCTCCTCCTCTACCCTTCTGTCCTCTCTCCTCCTCCACCCTTCTCTACTCTCTCCGCCTCTACCCTTCTCTCCTCTCTACGCCTCCACCCTTCTCTCCTCTCTCCTCCTCCACCCTTCTCTCCTCTCTCCGCCTCTACCCTTCTGTCCTCTCTCCTCCTCCACCCTTCTGTCCTCTCTCCTCCTCTACCCTTCTCTCCTCTATCCTCCTCCACCCTTCTCTCCTCTCTCCGCCTCTACCCTTCTCTCCTCTCTCCTCCTCCACCCTTCTGTCCTCTCTCCTCCTCTACCCTTCTCTCCTCTCTCCTCCTCTACCCTTCTGTCCTCTCTCCTCCTCCACCCTTCTCTACTCTCTCCTCCTCCACCCTTCTCTCCTCTCGCCGCCTCCACCCTTCTCTCCTCTCTCCTCCTCCCTTCTCTCCTCTCTCCGCCTCCACCCTTCTCTCCTCTCTCTGCCTCTACCCTTCTCTCCTCTCTCCTCCTCTACCCTTCTCTCCTCTCTCCGCCTCCACCATTCTCTCCTCTCTCCCCCTCTACCCTTCTCTCCTCTCTACGCCTCCACCCTTCTCTCCTCTCTCCTAATCCCTTCTCTCCTCTCTCCTCCTCCACCCTTCTGTCCTCTCTCCTCCTCCACCCTTCTCTCCTTTCTCCTCCTCCAGCCTTCTCTCCTCTCTCCTCCTCCAACCTTCTCTCCTCTCTCCTCCTCCCTTCTCTCCTCTCGCCGCCTCCACCCTTCTCTCCTCTCTCTGCCTCCACCCTTCTCTCCTCTCTCCTCCTCTACCCTTCTCTCCTCTCTCCGCCTCCACCCTTCTCTACTCTCTCCGCCTCTACCCTTCTCTCCTCTCTATGCCTCCACCCTTCTCTCCTCTCTCCTCCTCTACCCTTCTGTCCTCTCTCCTCCTCCAGCCTTCTCTCCTTTCTCCTCCTCCAGCCTTCTCTCCTCTCTCCTCATCCAACCTTCTCTCCTCTCTCCGCCTCCACCCTTCTCTCCTCTCTTCGCCTCCAGCCTTCTCTCCTTTCTCCTCCTCCACCCTTCTCTCCTCTCTCCTCCTCTACCCTTCTGTCCTCTCTCCTCCTCCTCCCTTCTCTCCTCTCTCCTCCTCCACCCTTTTCTCCTCTCTCCTCCTCCACCCTTCTCTCCTCTCTCCTCCTCCACCCTTCTCTCCTCTCTCCTCCTCCAACCTTCTCTCCTCTCTCCGCCTCTACCCTTCTCTCCTCCTCTCCTCCTCCCTTCTCTCCTCTCTCCTCCTCCACCCTTCTCTCCTCTCTCCGCCTCTAACCTTCTCTCCTCTCTACTCCTCTACCCTTCTGTCCTCTCTCCTCCTCTACCCTTCTCTCCTCTCTCCTCCTCCACCCTTCTCTCCTCTCTCCTCCTCCCTTCTCTCCTCTCTCCTCCTCCACCCTTCTCTCCTCTCTCCGCCTCTACCCTTCTCTCCTCTCTCCTCCTCCACCCTTTTCTCCTCTCTCCTCCTCCACCCTTCTCTCCTCTCTCCTCCTCCCTTCTCTCCTCTCTCCTCCTCCACCCTTCTCTCCTCTCTCCGCCTCTACCCTTCTCTCCTCTCTCCTCCTCCCTTCTCTCCTCTCTCCTCCTCCACCCTTCTCTCCTCTCTCCGCCTCTACCCTTCTCTCCTCTCTCCTCCTCCACCCTTTTCTCCTCTCTCCTCTCTCCTCCTCCACCCTTCTCTCCTCTCTCCTCCTCCCTTCTCTCCTCTCTCCTCCTCCACCCTTCTCTCCTCTCTCCTCCTCTACCCTTCTGTCCTCTCTCCTCCTCTACCCTTCTCTCCTCTCTCCGCCTCCACCCTTCTCTCTCTCTCTCCTCCTCTACCCTTCTGTCCTCTCTCCTCCTCTACCCTTCTCTCCTCTCTCCTCCTCCACCCTTTTCTCCTCTCTCCCTCTCCTCCTCCACCCTTCTCTCCTCTCTCCTCCTCCCTTCTCTCCCTCTCCTCCTCCCTTCTCTCCTCTCTCCTCCACCCTTCTCTCCTCTCTCCGCCTCTACCCTTCTCTCCCTCTCTCCTCCTCCACCCTTCTCTACTCTCTCCGCCTCTACCCTTCTCTCCTCTCTCCTCCTCCACCCTTTTCTCCTCTCTCTCTCCTCTCTCCTCCTCCACCCCTTCTCTCCCTCTCTCCCTCCCTCCCTTCTCTCCTCTCTCCTCCCTCCCTTCTCTCCTCTCTCCTCCTCCACCCTTCTCTCCTCTCTCCGCCTCTACCCTTCTCTCCTCTCTCCTCCTCCACCCCTCTCTCCTCTCTCCTCCTCCACCCTTCTCTCCTCTCTCTCCTCCTCCCTTCTCTCCTCTCTCCTCCTCCCTTCTCTCCCTCTCTCCTCCTCCACCCTTCTCTCCCTCTCTCCGCCTCCACCCTTCTCTCCTCTCTCCTCCTCCACCCTTCTCTCCTCTCTCCTCCTCTACCCTTCTGTCCTCTCTCCTCCTCCACCCTTCTCTACTCTCTCCTCCTCCACCCTTCTCTCCTCTCGCCGCCTCCACCCTTCTCTCCTCTCTCCGCCTCCACCATTCTCTCCTCTCTCCGCCTCCACCCTTCTCCCCTCTCTCTGCCTCTACCCTTCTCTCCTCTCTCCTCCTCCAACCTTCTCTCCTCTCTCCGCCTCCACCCTTCTCTACTCTCTCCTCCTCCACCCTTCTCTACTCTCTCCGCCTCTACCCTTCTCTCCTCTCTACGCCTCCACCCTTCTCTCCTCTCTCCCTCCTCCACCCTTCTCTCCTCTCTCCTCCTCTACCCTTCTGTCCTCTCTCCTCCTCCACCCTTCTCTACTCTCTCCGCCTCTACCCTTCTCTCCTCTCTCCTCCTCCACCCTTCTCTCCTCTCTCCTCCTCCACCCTTCTCTCCTCTCTCCTCCTCTACCCTTCTCTCCTCTCTCCTCCTCTACCCTTCTGTCCTCTCTCCGCCTCCACCATTCTCTCCTCTCTCCGCCTCCACCCTTCTCTCCCTCTCTCTGCCTCTACCCTTCTCTCCTCCTCTCCTCCTCCACCATTCTCTCCTCTCTCCGCCTCCACCCTTCTCTCCTCTCTCTGCCTCTAACCTTCTCTCCTCTCTCCTCCTCCACCCTTCTCTCCTCTCTCCTCCTCCACCCTTCTCTCCTCTCTCCTCCTCTACCCTTCTCTCCTCTCTCCTCCTCTACCCTTCTGTCCTCTCTCCGCCTCCACCATTCTCTCCTCTCTCCGCCTCCACCCTTCTCTCCTCTCTCTGCCTCTACCCTTCTCTCCTCTCTCCTCCTCCACCATTCTCTCCTCTCTCCGCCTCCACCCTTCTCTCCTCTCTCTGCCTCTAACCTTCTCTCCTCTCTCCTCCTCCACCCTTCTCTCCTCTCTCCTCCTCCACCCTTCTCTCCTCTCTCCTCCTCTACCCTTCTGTCCTCTCTCCTCCTCCACCCTTCTCTACTCTCTCCTCCTCCACCCTTCTCTCCTCTCTCCGCCTCCACCCTTCTCTCCTCTCTCCGCCTCTACCCTTCTCTCCTCTCTCCTCCTCCAACCTTCTCTCCTCTCGCCGCCTCCACCCTTCTCTACTCTCTCCGCCTCTACCCTTCTCTCCTCTCTACGCCTCCACCCTTCTCTCCTCTCTCCTCCTCTACCCTTCTGTCCTCTCTCCTCCTCCACCCTTCTCCCCTCTCTCCACCTATACCCTTCTCTCCTCTCTCCTCCTCTACCCTTCTCTCCTCTCTACGCCTCCACCCTTCTCTCCTCTCTCCTCCTCCTCTACCCTTCTCTCCTCTCCCTCCTCCACCCTTCTCCCCTCTCTCCACCTATACCCTTCTCTCCTCTCTCCTCCTCTACCCTTCTCTCCTCTCTACGCCTCCACCCTTCTCTCCTCTCTCCTCCTCTACCCTTCTCTACTCTCTCCGCCTCTACCCTTCTCTCCTCTCTACGCCTCCACCCTTCTCTCCTCTCTCCTCCTCCCTTCTCTCCTCTCTCCTCCTCCACCCTTCTGTCCTCTCTCCTCCTCCACCCTTCTCTCCTTTCTCCTCCTCCAGCCTTCTCTCCTCTCTCCTCCTCCAACCTTCTCTCCTCTCTCCTCCTCCCTTCTCTCCTCTCGCCGCCTCCACCCTTCTCTCCTCTCTCTGCCTCTACCCTTCTCTCCTCTCTCCTCCTCCCTTCTCTCCTCTCTCCTCCTCTACCCTTCTCTCCTCTCTATGCCTCCACCCTTCTCTCCTCTCTCCTCCTCTACCCTTCTGTCCTCTCTCCTCCTCCAGCCTTCTCTCCTTTCTCCTCCTCCAGCCTTCTCTCCTCTCTCCTCATCCAACCTTCTCTCCTCTCTCCGCCTCCACCCTTCTCTCCTCTCTTCGCCTCCAGCCTTCTCTCCTTTCTCCTCCTCCACCCTTCTCTCCTCTCTCCGCCTCTACCCTTCTCTCCTCTCTCCGCCTCCACCCTTCTCTCCTTCGCTCTCCTCCTCTGTCCTCCTCCTCTCCTGCTCTCTCCTCCCTCTCATACCCTCCTCTCCTCCTCCTCTCCTCCTCCTCTCTTCCTCCTCTCCTCCTCCTCTCCTCCTCCTCCTCCTCTAACCTCTTTCCCCTCCTCTCCTCCTCTCTCCTCCTCCTCCTCTCCTCCTCCTCTCCTCCTCCTCTCCTCCTCCTCCTCTCCTCCTCTCCTCCTCTCCTCCTCTCCTCCTCCTCCCACTCTCCTCCTCCTCTAACCAATTCCCCCTCCTCTCCTCCTCTCCTCCTCCTCCTCCTCCTCTCCTCCTCCTCCTCTAACCTCTTCCTCCTCCTCTCCTCCTCCCCCTCTTCCCCCCTCCTCTCCTCCTCGCCCTCTAACCTCCTCTTCCTACCTTCTGTCCTCCTCCCCCCTCCCTCCTCCTCCTCCTCCCCTCCCCCTCCCCTCCTCCTCCCTCTCCTCCTCCCCCTCCTCCCCTCTACCCTCCTCCTCCTCCCTCTCCCTCCTCCCGGTCTAACCTCCTCCCCCCCACTTCCTCCTCTCCTCCCCCTCTAACCTCTTCCCCTCCTCTCCCTCCTCCCTTCCTCCTCCTCCACTCCTCCTCCTCCTCCTCTAACCTCTTCCCCCTCCTCTCCTCCTCCCCCTCTTCCTCCTCCTCTCCCCCCCTCCTCTCCTCCTCCCCTTCCTCCTCCTCCACTCCTCCTCCTCCTCTAACCTCTTCCCCTTCCTCTCCTCCCTCCCCCCTCTTCCTCCTCCTCTCCTCCTCCTCCCTCCTCTCCTCCCTCCTCCCCCTCTTCCTCCTCCTCTCCTCCTCCTCTCCTCCTCCTCTCCTCCTCCCCCTCTAACCTCCTGTTCCTACCTTCTGTCCTCGTCCCCCTCCTCCTCCTCCTCTTCCCACTCCTCTCCTCCCCTCCCCTCCTCCGCCTCCTCTCCTCCTCCTTCTCTAACCTCTTCCCCCTCCTCTCCTCCTCCTCCTCTCCTCCTCCTCTAACCTCTTCCCCCTCCTCTCCTCCTCCCCCCTCTCCTCCTCCCTCCTCTAACCTTTTCCTCCTCCTCTCCTCCTCCTCCTCTAACCTCTTCCCCCTCCTCTCCCCCCCCCATCCTCCTCCTCCTCTAACCTCTTCCCCCTCCTATCCTCCTCCTCCTCTAACCTCTTCCCCCTCCTCTCCTCCTCCCCCTCCTCCTCCTCCTCTAACCTCTTCCCCTCCTCTCCTCCTCCTCCCCCTCCTCCTCCTCCTCTAACCACTTCCCCCTCCTCTCCTCCTCCACCTCCTCCTCCTGCTCTCCTCCTCCCCCTCCTCCTCCTCTAACCTCCTCCCACTCCTCCTCCTCCTCTCCTCTTACACCTCCTCCCCTCCTACCCATCCTCCTCCTCCTCTCCTCCTCCCCCTCTAACCTCCTCCCCCTCTTCTCCCTCCTCTCCTCCTCCCCCTCCTCTTCCTCCTCTCCTCCTCCCCCTCTAACCTCTAACCTCTTCCTACCTTCTGCCCTCCTACTTCTTTTGTTATGGAGGAAGACAGAAGAGGGACCTCTGAGTGTTAATACACAGCTGCCAGGCAGGGTGTGTGTGTGTGTGTGTGTGTGTGTGTGTGTGTGTGTGTGTGTGTGTGTGTGTGTGTGTGTGTGTGTGTGTGTGTGTGTGTGTGTGTGTGTGCGTGTGTTTCTTTCAGACATGCAGCTGTTGTAACACTGATAAGCCCAGCCGCCTGTGTCTGACCTTGGCTAACGGAGAGACCGGCCAGTCCCCTGCTCCTAACGAGAGCTAATCATAGGCACTTCCTCCTCCTCCCCCCTCCAACTCTTCATTCTCCTTTTTCTCTTCCTCTTCTTTCCCCTCCTCCCCCTCCTCTCCTCCTCCCCATCCCCCTCCCCTCCCCTCCTCTCCTACTCCCCCTCCCCCTCCTCCTCTCCTCTTACCCCTCCTCTCCTCCTCCCCATCCTCCTCCTCCTCTCCTCCTCCTCCTCCCCCTCCTCTTCCTCCTCCTCCTCCCCTTTCTCCTCCCCCTCCACCCCTCCTGACCCTCCACTTCCTCCTCCTACTCCTCCTCCTCCTCCTCCTCCTCTTCCTCCTCCTCCCCCTCCTCCTCCTCCTATCCTCTTACCCCTCCTCTCCTCCTCCCCATCCTCCTCCTCCTCTTCCTTCTCTTCCTCCTACTCTTCCCCCTTCTCTTCCTTCTCCTCCCCCTACTCCTCCTCCTCCCCCTGCTCCCCTACCTCCTTCCCCTCCACCCCTCCTGACCCTCCTCTTCCTCCTCCTCCTCCTCTTTCTTCTTTTCCTCCTCCTCCTCCTCCCCCTTCTCTTCCTTCTCTTCCTCCCCTACTCCTCCTCATCCTCTCCCTCCTCCCCCCCTCCTCCTCATCCTCCTCCTACACCTCCTCCTCCTCTGCCTCCTCCTCCTCCTCTTCCTCTTCCTTCTCTTCCTCCTCCTCCTCCTCCTCTTCCTTCTCTTCCTCCTCCTCTTCCCCCTTCTCTTCCTTCTCCCTCCCCCTACTCCCCTCCTCCTCCCCCTGTTCCCCTCCTCCTCCTCTTCCTTCTCCTCCCCCTACTCCTCTTCCCCCTCCACCCCTCCCTGACCCTCCTCTTCCTCCTCCTCCTCTTCCTTCTCTTCCTCCTCCTCTTCTTCCTTCTCTTCCTTCTCCTCCCCCTACTCCTCCTCCTCCCCCTCTTCCTTCTCCTCCCCTCCACCCCCTCCTCCCTCCTCCTCTTCCTTCTCCCCTCCCCCTCCTCCTCCTCCCTCCCTCCTCCCCTCCCCCTCCTCCCCCTCCTCTCCCTCCTCTCCCTCCTCCTCCTCCTCCTCCTCCTCTTCCTTCTCCTCCTCCTCCCCCCCCTCCTCTCCCTCCTCTCCCTCCTCCCCTCCTCCCCCTCCTCCTCCTCCTCTTCCATTTACATTACATTTAAGTCATTTGGCAGACGCTCTTATCCAGAGCGACTTACAAATTGGTGAATTCACCTTATCCTTCTCCTCCCCCTACTCCTACTCCTCCTCATCCTCCCCCTCCTCCCCTCCCCTCCACCCCTCCCCTCCTCCTCCTCTTCCTTCTCCCCTCCCCCCTCCTCCTCCTCCTCCTCCCTCCCCCTCTCCCTCCTCCCCTCCCGCTCCCTCTCCCTCCCTCCCCCTCCTCCCCCTCCTCCTCCTCCTCCTCCTCTTCCTTCTCTTCCTCCTCTTCCCCCTTCTCTTTCTTATCCTCCCCCTACTCCTCCTCCTCCTCCCCCTCCACCTCCCCCCTACTCCTCCTCCCCTCCCCCCTACTCCTCTCCCTCCTCCTCCCTCCTCTCCCTCCTCCTCCTCCCCCTCCTCCTCCTCCCCTCCCCCTCCTCTCCCTCCTACTCCTCCTAGTCTCCCTCCTCTTCCCCCTCCTCCCCCTCCTCCCCTCCTCTCCCTCCTCTCCCCTCCTCCTCCTCCTCCCCCTCCTCCCCCACTCCTCCTCCTCATCCTCCCCCTCCTCTCCCTCCTCCTCCTCCTTCTCCTCCTCCTCCTATTCCTTCTCCTCCTCCCCCTTCTCTTCCTCCTCCTCCTCTTCCTTCTCCTCCCCCCTCCTCTCCTTCCTACTCCTCCTCCTATCCCTCCTCCCTCCTCCCCCTCCCCTCCCCCCCTCCTCCTCCTCCTCCCCCTGCTCCCCCTCCCCCCCCCTCCTCCCCTCCTTCTCCTCCCCTTACTACTCCTCCTCCTCCCCCTCCTCCTCCTCCTCCCCCCTCCTCCTCCCCCTCCTCCTCCTTCTCCTCCCCCTACTACTCCTCCTCCTCCTCCCCTCCTCCTCCTCCTCCCCTCCTGTTGCCCCCTCATCTGCTCTTGTTCCTGAGTTAACATTTATAACGTGAACCCTGGTCTTTGACTCTTTTCAGTCCTTATGCCATGTCATCGGAACGTTTAGTGTCAGAAGGAGACAACGAAGGGAACATAAACACCCGTCCTGCTTGTTTGACTGTGACTGGATTTGGAGTCGTGAGTTGTACATTGGAAGGTTCTGCTAAAAAAAAACACTTGGGAAGCAGTAGAGCAATATTTTAGAAAAACACCAACAGAGGAATCAAATCACCAGGCTCTAAGACCAGTGTTCCTTGACGAACATTTGCTAAGTTGCTAAGTAACAAGGCTCTGCCCTGCCTGAATTGAGGCATCTAAACCATGAAACGGTAACAGTAATTGTATTAGGTCAGTGAACCTTGGATCAGTCTTTTGTTGACCCCCAGTGTTCACAGTGGAGACGTGACCTCAGGTGCGTTTGTGATATCATCTGACCTGGTACCCCTGGCTGCGCAGCACTGTGGCGCCGCTAATGCCTCTGATGTCATTATGACTGGAGGAGGGGCCGAGGGGGGTGAGGGAACAACAGACAGGTGGCGCATTGTGGGCCTCACACACAGACACACCTTTATCAGCATCACTGTTGGCAACCTGTAAAAGACACAAAAGCGGGTCGTGTAACAGCTCGTTTGTTAAGTTTTACACAACGGGTGGGTCTAATCCTGATTGCTAATTGGTTAAAATGCATTCTAGACGGTGTACATTTCACAAGTTACCACCGGCTAAGTCTATGACGGTAAAATGCCTATTTACTCTGTTCCATATGGCTGCACAATCCACTGTCTCATCAGCCCAGCCAGGCAATTTATAAACTTGATCTCCACTATAAAAAGCATCTAGACATTATCTCACATTTCCTTTAAACTAACATTTAGTTTTCAACAGCAAAGATTTGCATAAACCTTGCTGTCTGTCTCTCCGACATTTGCAACATTGTTTCAATGTTCAAATTCGATCTCCAGCTGTCCCACAGTAATGAACGTGTCGGGAGTCGGGACGAGACAGACAGGAAAGCAGCATTTCTCAGCCAGTCGAAATCATGAATCAGCTGGCATAATTTTTATGGATATATAAAAATAAATGTCAAATGAAAAAAGGCTAAACTAAACTAAGTGAAGCTAGTTTGCAGTCTTTCCAGCTTCAGTTTGAAGTGATTGTATTAGCTATGTTGTTGGCTAGCTCCTCTGAACATCAGTGTCCTGACGAGAGCACATTTTATATGCCAGGCGAAGTCACACCTCGTAAGCTCATTGTTATGGATGTTTCCAAATAAATGTCACTGGAAAACAGCTTCAGAAAAGCAGCTGCTGTTGTTCTTCTGTCTGCACTGTTTGACGTGACTCTAAGTTAGCCGTAGATGGCTAGCTAGCTAGCAAGGGATAAGAACGCTGCCAGTCAATATGGCAATGGAACATTTAGAACAAACAACTGGGTCGCGTCCATAGATACAGAACAACAAGACTGGACGGCTGGGTCGCGTCTCTGGCACCCGAACCAATAGAACGAACGACCAGCCGGCTTTGGTAGCAACCCTAGCTTTGTTTCGGGACTATATCTTGTGGAAGGATGAAATAGTATGAATGAAATCATCAAAATAAAGTTTTTACCTGGAGAATATACCTGGACAACATACGTGGACAATATACCTGGAGAACATACGTGGACAACATACCTGGAGAATATACCTGGACAACGTACCTGGACAACATACCTGGACAATATACATGGACAACATACCTGGACAATATACCTGGACAATATACCTGGACAACATACCTGGACAATATACCTGGACAACATACCTGGACAATATACCTGGACAATATACCTGGACAATATACCTGGACAATATACCTGGACAACATACCTGGACAATATACCTGGACAATATACCTGGACAATATACCTGGACAATATACCTGGACAATATACCTGGACAATATACCTGGAGAATATACCTGGAGAACATACCTGGACAATATACCTGGACAATATACCTGGACAATATACCTGACAATATACCTGGACAATATACCTGGACAACATACCTGGACAATATACCTGGACAATATACCTGGACAACATACCTGGACAATATACCTGGACAATATACCTGGACAATATACCTGGAGAACATGCGTGGACAAAATACCTGGAGAATATACCTGGACAACGTACCTGGACAACATACCTGGACAATATACATGGACAACATACCTGGACAATATACCTGGACAATATACCTGGACAACATACCTGGACAATATACCTGGACAATATACCTGGACAATATACCTGGACAATATACCTGGACAATACACCTGGAGAACATACCTGGACAATATACCTGGACAATATACCTGGACAATATACCTGGAGAACATACCTGGACAATATACCTGGACAATATACCTGGAGAACATGCGTGGACAAAATACCTGGAGAATATACCTGGACAACGTACCTGGACAACATACCTGGACAATATACATGGACAACATACCTGGACAATATACCTGGACAATATACCTGGACAACATACCTGGACAATATACCTGGACAATATACCTGGACAATATACCTGGACAATATACCTGGACAACATACCTGGACAATATACCTGGACAATATACCTGGACAATATACCTGGACAATATACCTGGAGAACATGCGTGGACAAAATACCTGGAGAATATACCTGGACAACGTACCTGGACAACATACCTGGACAATATACATGGACAACATACCTGGACAATATACCTGGACAATATACCTGGACAACATACCTGGACAATATACCTGGACAATATACCTGGACAATATACCTGGACAATATACCTGGACAATACACCTGGAGAACATACCTGGACAATATACCTGGACAATATACCTGGACAATATACCTGGAGAACATACCTGGACAATATACCTGGACAATATACCTGGAGAACATGCGTGGACAAAATACCTGGAGAATATACCTGGACAACGTACCTGGACAACATACCTGGACAATATACATGGACAACATACCTGGACAATATACCTGGACAATATACCTGGACAACATACCTGGACAATATACCTGGACAATATACCTGGACAATATACCTGGACAATATACCTGGACAATACACCTGGAGAACATACCTGGACAATATATACCTGGACAATATACCTGGACAATAAACCTGGACAATATAACCTGGACAACATACCTGGACTATATACCTGGAGAACATACCTGGAGAACATACCTGGAGAACATACCTGAACAATACACCTGGACAATATACCTGGACAACATACCTGGAGAACATACCTGGAAAAGATACCTGGACAATATACCAGGACAATATACCTGGACAATATATCTGGACAATATATCTGGAGAACATACCTGGACAATATACCTGGACAACATACCTGGAGAACATACATGGACAACATACCTGGAAAATATACCTGGAAAATACATCTGAACAATATACCTGGACAACATACCTCTGGCTTCCAGGATACCCTCTCACTGACTGTCTCACTGACTGTCCCTCTGGCTTAGTGGTTAGAGCATAGGACTTGTAACCGAAAGGTTGCAAGTTCAAATCCCCGAGCTGACAAGGTACAAAATCTGTCATTCTGCTTCTGAACAGGCAGTTAACCCACTGTTCCTAGGCCGTCATTGAAAATAAGAATTTGTTCTTAACTGACTTGCCTAGTAAAATAAAGGTAAAATAAAAAATAATAATAAAATACCCTCTCACAGACTGTCCCTCTGGCTTCCTGGATACCCTCTCACTGTCCCTCTGGCTTCCAGGGCAAATCTCTCACTGTCCCTCTGGCTTCCAGGATACCCTCTCACTGACTGTCCCTCTGGCTTCCAGGATACCCTCTCACTGACTGTCCCTCTGGCTTCCAGGATACCCTCTCACTGACTGTCCTTCTGGCTTCCAGGATACCCTCTCACTGACTGTCCCTCTGGCTTCCAGGATACCCTCTCACTGACTGTCCCTCTGGCTTCCAGGATACCCTCTCACTGTCCCTCTGGCTTCCAGGGCAACTCTCTCACTGTCCCTCTGGCTTCCAGGATACCCTCTCACTGACTGTCCTTCTGGCTTCCAGGATACCCTCTCACTGACTGTCCCTCTGGCTTCCAGGATACCCTCTCACTGACTGTCCCTCTGGCTTCCAGGATACCCTCTCACTGACTGTCCCTCTGGCTTCCAGGGCAACTCCCTCACTGTCCCTCTGGCTTCCAGGATACCCTCTCACTGACTGTCCTTCTGGCTTCCAGGATACCCTCTCACAGACTGTCCCTCTGGCTTCCAGGATACCCTCTCACTGACTGTCCCTCTGGCTTCCAGGATACCCTCTCACTGACTGTTGCTCTGGCTTCCAGGATACCCTCTCACTGACTGTCCCTCTGGCTTCCAGGATACCCTCTCACTGACTGTCCCTCTGGCTTCCAGGATACCCTCTCACTGACTGTCCTTCTGGCTTCCAGGATACCCTCTCACAGACTGTCCCTCTGGCTTCCAGGATACCCTCTCACTGACTGTCCCTCTGGCTTCCAGGATACCCTCTCACTGACTGTTGCTCTGGCTTCCAGGATACCCTCTCACTGACTGTCCCTCTGGCTTCCAGGATACCCTCTCACTGACTGTCCCTCTGGCTTCCAGGATACCCTCTCACTGACTGTCCCTCTGGCTTCCAGGATACCCTCTCACTGACTGTCCCTCTGGCTTCCAGGATACCCTCTCACTGACTGTCCCTCTGGCTTCCAGGGCAACTCTCTCACTGTCCCTCTGGCTTCCAGGATACCCTCTCACTGACTGTCCCTCTGGCTTCCAGGGCAACTCTCTCACTGTCCCTCTGGCTTCCAGGATACCCTCTCACTGACTGTCCCTCTGGCTTCCAGGATACCCTCTCACTGACTGTCCCTCTGGCTTCGTGTGTTTGTGTGTTTGTGTGTGCGTGCATTTGTGCACGTAGAAAAACATGTTCACTCACCTTACTTGTAGAGAAACATCAATGCCATCCTCCTCTCTTTCATGTTGCCTATGCGACATGTACAGTATATGTTTTCTGTTTTTTGTTGCCCTAAGCTACCTGGCTAAAATGCTTACTAGCTAGCCTAACTTCAATTTCATGGGCAACGATGGGCCAGACCGTGAAAACATTAGCCTACTACATCTAGCTACATATTGAACTTCCATCCTCTCAGGCCAGGCGCACAACAATGTGTGACTTAATAGTTGGATCAGAATCACCGTTATAATCATTGGCCAGTATGGAGTAAAACCGTATCTCCCCTGTCTTCATCCATGGCTAATTGAGGAAAAGGACAAGTTTTAGCTAGATAGCTACCGGAGACAAACAACACAATGAGATGCAACAATTCAAGAGTTTTCTGTCAATGACATTTTGCTTTCGGTGTGATGTGATTGGTGTGAAGCCTTCTCTTGACACATCTTTTTGGTGGGCCAGGAACAATCACAGTTGAGCTCACACAGTTTGGTGAGCCAGGACCAATCACAGTTGAGCCAAAATTCACAGTAAAACTTTATTTTATCAAAGGTCCCTGGCAAATGCCTGGCACCCCTTGCATTCAATGTTTATGGGCCCCCCATTCTCTCTCTGAGCCCATGTCCCAGACAGAGAGGAAAATTAAACCAGCAGAGCTGCCAAACCCCTCATTCTGAAATGAAATCTCTTCAGATATGATGTAGTCTACGAGACTCAGTCCCCTTCTCTATATACACTGACAACATAGTGATGTAGTCTACAAGACTCTGTCCCCTTCTCTATATACACTCACAACAAAGTGATGTAGTCTACGAGACTCTGTCCCCTTCTCTATATACACTCACAGCATAGTGATGTAGTCTACGAGACTCTGTCCCCTTCTCTATATACACTCACAGCATAGTGATGTAGTCTACGAGACTCTGTCCCCTTCTCTATATACACTCACAGCATAGTGATGTAGTCTACGAGACTCAGTCCCCTTCTCTATATACACTCACAACATAGTGTTGTAGTCTATGAGACTCAGTCCCCTTCTCTATATACACTCACAGCATAGTGATGTAGTCTACGAGACTCTGTCCCCTTCTCTATATACACTCACAGCATAGTGATGTAGTCTACGAGACTCAGTCCCCTTCTCTATATACACTCACAGCATAGTGATGTAGTCTACGAGACTCTGTCCCCTTCTCTTTATACACTCACAGCATAGTGATGTAGTCTACGAGACTCTGTCCCCTTCTCTATATACACTCACAGCATAGTGATGTAGTCTACGAGACTCAGTCCCCTTCTCTATATAC